>NC_091322.1:18064919-18099919 GCF_038502225.1 Cherax quadricarinatus
TTACTCTCACTCTCTCTTCCCCTCTTTCCTTCTCACTATCCCCCTCTCTCTACCTTCCCTTCTCTCTCTCTCTCACTCTCTCTCTCTCTCTCTCTCTCCATCTCTTCTCCATTTTTTCCCTTCTCACTCTCTCCCTCTCCTTCCCTTCCCTTCTCTCTCTTTCCCCCTCTCCAGTATTGGGCCCCTACTTAAACAAGATGGGTCCTACAAAGATGACAGCAAGGAAATGAGTGAGCTAGTCAAGTCCCAATATGACTCAGTTTTTAGCAAGCCGCTAACCAGACTGAGAGTCGAAGATCAAAATGAATTTTTTATGAGAGAGCCACAAAAATTTGATTAACACAAGCCTATCCGATGTTATCCTGACGCCAAATGACTTCGAACAGGCGATAAATGACATGCCCATGCACTCTGCCCCAGGGCCAGACTCATGGAACTCTGTGTTCAGCAAGAACTGCAAGAAGCCCCTATCACGAGCCTTTTCCATCCTATGGAGAGGGAGCATGGACACGGGGGTCGTCCCTCAGTTACTAAAAACAACAGACATAGCCCCACTCCACAAAGGGGGCAGTAAAGCAACAGCAAAGAACTACAGACCAATAGCACTAACATCCCATATCATAAAAATCTTTGAAAGGGTCCTAAGAAGCAAGATCACCACCCATCTAGAAACCCATCAGTTACACAACCCAGGGCAACATGGGTTTAGAACAGGTCGCTCCTGTCTGTCTCAGCTACTGGATCACTACGACAAGGTCCTAAATGCACTAGAAGACAAAAAGAATGCAGATGTAATATATACAGACTTTGCAAAAGCCTTCGACAAGTGTGACCATGGCGTAATAGCGCACAAAATGCGCGCTAAAGGAATAACAGGAAAAGTCGGTCGATGGATCTATAATTTCCTCACTAACAGAACACAGAGAGTAGTCGTCAACAGAGTAAAGTCCGAGGCAGCTACGGTGAAAAGCTCTGTTCCACAAGGCACAGTACTAGCTCCCATCTTGTTCCTCATCCTCATATCCGACATAGACAAGGATGTCAGCCACAGCACCGTGTCTTCCTTTGCAGATGACACCCGAATCTGCATGACAGTGTCTTCCATTGCAGACACTGCAAGGCTCCAGGAGGACATCAACCAAATCTTTCAGTGGGCTGCAGAAAACAATATGAAGTTCAACGATGAGAAATTTCAATTACTCAGATATGGTAAACATGAGGAAATTAAATCTTCATCAGAGTACAAAACAAATTCTGGCCACGAAATAGAGCGAAACACCAACGTCAAAGACCTGGGAGTGATTATGTCGGAGGATCTCACCTTCAAGGACCATAACATTGTATCAATCGCATCTGCTAGAAAAATGACAGGATGGATAATGAGAACCTTCAAAACTAGGGAGGCCAAGCCCATGATGACACTCTTCAGGTCACTTGTTCTATCTAGGCTGGAATATTGCTGCACTCTAACAGCACCTTTCAAGGCAGGTGAAATTGCCGACCTAGAAAATGTACAGAGAACTTTCACGGCGCGCATAACGGAGATAAAACACCTCAATTACTGGGAGCGCTTGAGGTTTCTAAACCTGTATTCCCTGGAACGCAGGAGGGAGAGATACATGATTATATACACCTGGAAAATCCTAGAGGGACTAGTACCGAACTTGCACACGAAAATCACTCATTACGAAAGCAAAAGACTTGGCAGACGATGCACCATCCCCCCAATGAAAAGCAGGGGTGTCACTAGCACGTTAAGAGACCATACAATAAGTGTCAGGGGCCCGAGACTGTTCAACTGCCTCCCAGCACACATAAGGGGGATTACCAACAGACCCCACACTCTCTCTCCCTCTTTCCCTTCTCACTCTTCCCCTCTCTCTCTCCTTCTACCTTTCCCTTCTCTCTTCTCTCACAAAAAAAAAATAATAGTGGGGACTCGCAGGAACCAAGGATCAGATGAGAATGGTTCTGGTAGGGAGGAGTGGATGGAGGAGCAGTGGAAAAGGATGGAACAAGAGTGGGAGAGAAAATTAGGAGAGCTTTCTGAAAAAAATGGAGAAAGAGCTCTCTGTGAAATTGGAAAAGAGGTTAGAGAAGCAGACAAAGAATTGGGAGGCACAAGTCGAAACTGCAGTAGCCAAGATAAGGGTCCTAGAAGTTGAGATAAATAGGCTGAAGCGAGTTACAGGGGCAGTGACCAGAGAAGACACAGCATGTGAAGCTGCGAGGCCGAACAGGAAGGAAGGAATTATGAATTATGCTAAGGTCATATCAGCCTGCCAAGGAGGACCAAGGAGTGAAAGGGAAGAACAGCTGGTTGCAGATGGAGAGGGTGATAGGTCGAATGCTGAGGCACAACCATGCTATCAAGAGCCACTGGAAAAATCAAGGGAGAAACTGACCACATACAGGCAGGATCCAGAGTCACAGAGGGTGAGGCAATGGGAGGAGGAAAGGGCAAAATCAGTGTTTATCCATGGGCTTCAGGAGAGAGAGGAAAGGACACAAACTGAAAGGCAGCAGGTAGAAATAAAGGAGATTGAGAAAATCATCACGGAAATAGGTGAAGAGATGGACGAGATTGTAAATTTTCAGAGAATAGGGGGGTACTCGAAGGGGAGAAACCGACCAATCAAGCTGATTCTCAGGACGGAAACAGTGCGGAACAGGATCCTCCAAGAGAAACCACGATTGAAATACTCGGAAGAGTACAAGAGGGTGTTCCTAGACAGAGACAGAACAAAATCAGAACGACAGCAGCTGAGGGAGAGGACAAAAAAGCGAAAGGAGCTAGGAAAAGAGACAAGGATGGAACCAGCAGAGGTCAGTCAGAGCAGAACAGAACAGCAAGGGCAAGCACACACACAACTATTCTCAGAACCATACAACCTATCACACCATCCCAACACACACTACAGTCCATACCCACAGCCTCCACCCAACACCGAGCTATAGAATCCCACAGTATGCCACCAGGTCTCCCACCCTCACAGGCCCCCCAAACCACAGTGTTGGAAAGGAAACTGAAGGTATGGTACACAAACACTGATGGAATAACAAATAAGTGGGAGGAGTGGCATGAAAGAGTCAAAGAAGCATCACCGGACATCATAGCTCTCACAGAAACCAAGCTTACAGGTATGATAACAGATGCCATCTTTCCAACGGGATACCAAATCCTAAGGAAAGACAGAGGGAACGGGGGGGGGGGGGTGGAGGAGTGGCATTGCTGATCAAAAATCGCTGGAATTTTGATGAGCTGGAGAGAGGAGACAGCGGAGAAGAAAGTGATTACATAGCAGGAACGCTTCACTCTGGAGGTCCCAAGGTGGTAATAGCAGTGATGTATAACCCACCGCAGAACAGCAGGAGGCCAAGGCAAGAGTACGACGAGAGCAATAGAGCGATGGTTGACACACTGGCTAGAGTGGCCAGAAGAGCTCATGCATGCAGGGCAAAGCTCCTGATCATGGGTGACTTTAACCACAAGGAGATCGATTGGGAGAACTTGGACCCACATGGGGGCCAAGATACATGGAGGGCTAAGATGATGGAGGTGGTACTGGAAAACTTCATGTGCCAACACGTAAGGGACACTACAAGAGAGAGAGGAGAGGATGAACCAGCAAGGCTGGACTTAGTATTCACCTTGAGTAGTGCAGATATCGAGGACATCACATATGAAAGACCCCTTGGGGCCAGTGACCATGTGGTTTTAAGCTTCGAATACACAGTAGAGCTACAAGTGGAGGGAGAAGCAGGAAGGCCAGGACGAATGAAGCCAAACTACAAGAAAGGGGACTACATAGGAATGAGGAACTTCCTGAACGGGGTTCAGTGGGACAGAGAACTGGCAGGGAAGCCAGTTAATGAGATGATGGAATATGTAGCAACAAAATGCAAGGAGGCTGAGGAGAGGTTTGTACCCAAGGGTAACAGGAATAATGAAAAAGCTAGGATGAGCCCATGGTTTACCCAAAGGTGCAGGGAGGCAAAAACCAAGTGTGCTAGGGAATGGAAGAAATATAGAAGGCAAAGGACCCAGGAGAATAAGGAGAGCAGTCGTAGAGCCAGAAACGAATATGCACAGATAAGAAGGGAGGCCCAAAGACAATATGAAAATGACATAGCAGCGAAAGCCAAATCTGACCCGAAACTGTTGTACAGCCACATCAGGAGGAAAACAACAGTCAAGGACCAGGTAATCAGGCTAAGGAAGGAAGGAGGAGAGACAACAAGAAATGACCGTGAAGTATGTGAGGAACTCAACAAGAGATTCAAAGAAGTGTTCACAGAGGAGACAGAAGGGGCTCCAGAAAGACGGAGAGGTGGGGCACACCACCATGTGCTGGACACAGTGCACACAACCGAGGAAGAAGTGAAGAGGCTTCTGAGTGAGCTAGATACCTCAAAGGCAATGGGGCCAGATAACATCTCCCCATGGGTATTGAGAGAGGAAGCAGAGGCGCTATGTGTACCCCTAACAACAATATTCAATACATCTATCGAAACAGGGAGATTGCCTGAGGCATGGAAGACAGCAAATGTAGTCCCAATCTTTAAAAAAGGAGACAGACATGAAGCATTAAACTACAGACCAGTGTCACTGACATGTATAGTATGCAAAATCATGGAGAAGATTATCAGGAGAAGAGTGGTGGAACACCTAGAAAGGAATGATCTCATCAACAGCAGCCAACATGGTTTCAGGGACGGGAAATCCTGTGTCACAAACCTACTGGAGTTCTATGACATGGTGACAGCAGTAAGACAAGAGAGAGAGGGGTGGGTGGATTGCATTTTCTTGGACTGCAAGAAGGCGTTTGACACAGTTCCACACAAGAGATTAGTGCAAAAACTGGAGGACCAAGCAGGGATAACAGGGAAGGCACTACAATGGATCAGGGAATACTTGACAGGAAGATAGCAGCGAGTCATGGTACGTGGCGAGGTGTCAGAGTGGGCACCTGTGACCAGCGGGGTCCCACAGGGGTCAGTCCTAGGACCAGTGCTGTTTCTGGTATTTGTGAACGATATGACGGAAGGAATAGACTCTGAGGTGTCCCTGTTTGCAGATGACGTGAAGTTGATGAGAAGAATTCACTCGATCGAAAACCAGGCAGAACTACAAAGGGATCTGGACAGGCTGCAGACCTGGTCCAGCAATTGGCTCCTGGAGTTCAATCCCACCAAGTGCAAAGTCATGAAGATTGGGGAAGGGCAAAGAAGACCGCAGACGGAGTACAGTCTAGGGGGCCAGAGACTACAAACCTCACTCAAGGAAAAAGATCTTGGGGTGAGTATAACACCAGGCACATCTCCTGAAGCGCACATCAACCAAATAACTGCTGCAGCATATGGGCGCCTAGCAAACCTCAGAACAGCATTCCGACATCTTAATAAGGAATCATTCAGGACCCTGTACACCGTGTACGTTAGGCCCATATTGGAGTATGCGGCACCAGTTTGGAACCCACACCTAGCCAAGCACGTAAAGAAACTAGAGAAAGTGCAAAGGTTTGCAACAAGACTAGTCCCAGAGCTAAGAGGTATGTCCTACGAGGAGAGGTTAAGGGAAATCAACCTGACGACACTGGAGGACAGGAGAGATAGGGGGGACATGATAACGACATACAAAATACTGAGAGGAATTGACAAGGTGGACAAAGACAGGATGTTCCAGAGATTGGACACAGTAACAAGGGGACACAGTTGGAAGCTGAAGACACAGATGAATCACAGGGATGTTAGGAAGTATTTCTTCAGCCACAGAGTAGTCAGTAAGTGGAATAGTTTGGGAAGTGATGTAGTGGAGGCAGGATCCATACATAGCTTTAAGCAGAGATATGATAAAGCTCATGGCTCAGGGAGAGTGACCTAGTAGCTATCAGTGAAGAGGTGGGGCCAGGAGCTCGGACTCGACCCCCCGCAACCTCAACTAGGTGAGTACAACTAGGTGAGTACACACATACACACACACACACACACACACACACACACACACATACACACACACACACACACACACACACACACACACACACACACACACACAGTCAGTCAGCAGACGTGGGTAACAAGGCTCCGAGAACTTTAGTGTTTTTTAAGGCGTGCAGTAACTGCTAGCAGTAATCAGTGGTAGTGACAATGTCAGTGAACAATCCTACGAGTGATAACCAGAGTTATTAGTTAAAAAAGTCGAGAGGAAGCCTGAAATCATTAATATTTCAAAGTTTCAAACCGTTAGTGGCTAGTAGGCTTCTGTTGCTACACAGATTCAAATATACAAAGATTCAAGTGAGTGTGGAAGCGGGTGTTCAAGAATTTCGAGAGATTTGTTAACAAGTGAAATGTGGGGCACCATACAGTGAGAGCGAAAAAGTTAATAAGCAAAAGGAGAAAGGAAAAATATAGTATATAACAAGGGAAGGTGGCAGTAGGCCTACTGAAGCAGTGACGTCACAACAGTTGTGTCACATTATACATATAAAGTGTAACACCGAATGTGAAGTGTATTCTATTATAAGTGAAGTGTATTCTATCATAAGTGAAATCACTTGAGGGTTGCGGGATGTATGAGCATTTATGGTTATAAACATCACGGGTGAAGAATTTTCAAAATAGTGATAGAAGGCGTATGTACGACGACTACATCATCAGCATCTGGCAACTTGTCATCGCATCACTGCCAGCTTAAGTATCACTCACCTGTTGGGGTTGTTGTGGGGTTCTGAATCCTGGTCTTGCATCACTGTTAGATACTGGTCACTTACTCCTGCAAGCTATTACCAGAATTAGAGCAGAAATAGCATAGATAAGGTGAAGATAGTGTTGACTAGCGAGGAGCAGCCTAGTGAGGGTGACGTCAGACACTCCTAGAAGCTGAGATAAGCTAAATTTTACAACCTAGTTACTTTCTGTGTTTTATAAGTAGATGTGATAAGTGCTAGAATCACTATTGGTAGTTTTAGAAATACTGGTATTACTACTGATATTTATTAGCAGTATGAATACTTAAAAGCGGGGGCAAACATACACATGCACACACACACACACACACAGAATTTCACACCTTCCTGTTAACTGACCTGAAATCCCTCCCTCTCTTTCTCTCTCAGTACCTATCTCTCTCTACCTCTCTTTACCCATCTCTCTCTACCTATCTCTCAGTACCTGTTTCTCTCTCTACCTCTACCTATCTGTCTCCCTCTCTACCTATCTCTCTCACTACCTCTATCTATACCTCTACCTATACCTCTCTCTACCTATACCTCTCTATCTATACCTTTCTCTACCTATCTCTCTCTACCTATATCTCTCACTACCTATCTCTCTCACTACCTATCTCTCTCACTACCTATCTCTCCCTTTGCCTATCTCTCTCTCTTCCCTCTCCCAACTCTCCATTCTCCCATCTCTCCCCTATAACATCTCTTCCCTCTAACACCTCCTCCCCTAACGTCTCTCCCCTTCTCACTATCTCTTCCCTCTCCCATTTCCCATCTCTCTTCCCTCTATCTCCCCCTATCCTCTCTCTCTCCTCTCTCTCTTCCATCTCCCCCTCTCCCCCCTTCTTCTCTGTCTCTTCCCCTCTCTCTCTCCCCTCTCTTTGCCCCTCTCTCTCCTCTCTTTTCCCCTCTCTCCCCTCTCTCTCTCTCTCTCTCTCTCTCTCTCTCTCTCTCTCTCTCTCTCTCTCTCTCCCTTTTCCCTTCTCACTCTCCCCCTCTCTCCTCCCTTTTCCCTTCTCACTCTCTTCCTCTCTCCTACCTTTCCCTTCTCTCTCTTTCTCTCTCTCTCTCTCACTCTTTTCTCTTAAAAAAAAAATACGGTGGGGACTCGCAGGAACCAGGGATCAGATGAGAATGGTTCTGGTAGGGAGGAGTGGATGGAGGAGCAGTGGAAAAGGATGGAACAAGAGTGGGAGAGAAAATTAGGAGAGCTTTCTGAAAAAAATGGAGACAGAGCTTTCTGTGAAATTAGAAGAGAGGTTGGAGAAGGAGAAGAAGAATTGGGAGGCACAAGCCGAAACTGCAATAACCATGATAAGGGTCCTAGAAGATGAGGTAAACAGGCTGAAGCAAGTTACATGGGCATTGACCAGAGAACACACAGCATATGAAGCTGAGAGGCCGAACAGGAAGGAGGGAGATATGAATTATGCTAAGGCCATATCAACCTACCAAGAAGGGCCAAGGAGTGAATGGGGAGAGCAGCTGAGTGCAGGTGGAGAGGGGGTTAGGTCAAATGCAGAGGCACAACAATGCTACCAAGAGCCACTGGAAAAAACAAGGGAGAAAATGACCATGTACAGACAGGAACCAGAGTCACAGAGGGTGAGGCAATGGGAGGAGGAAAGGGCTAAATCAGTGTTTATCCACGGGTTTCAGGAGAGAGAGGAAAGGACACACACTGAAAGAAGGCAGGCAGAAAGAAAGGAGATTGAGAACATTATCAAGGAAATAGGTGAAGAAGACATGGACGAGATTGTAAATTTTCAGAGAATTGGGGGGTACTTCAAGGGGAGAAAACGACCGATCAAGCTGATTCTCAGGACAGAAACAGTATGGAACAGGATCCTCCAAGAGAAACCGAGGTTGAAATACTCGGAAAAGTACATGAGGGTATTCCTAGACAGAGACAGAACACAAACAGAATGACAGCAGCTGAGGGAGAAGACAAAAAAGCGAAAGGAGCTACGAAAGGAGACAAGGTCGGAACCAGCAGAGGTCAATCAGAGCAGAACAGAGCAGCAAGTGCAAGCACACACATAACTATTCTCAGAACACCATCCCAACACAAACTACAATCCACACTCACAGCTTCCACCCAACACCCAGCTATAGAATCCCACAGTATGCTACCAGGTCTCCCACCCTCACAGGCCCCCCAAACCAAAGTGTTGGAAAGGAAACTGAAGGTATGGTACACAAACACTGATGGAATAACAAATAAGTGGGAGGAGTGGCACGAAAGAGTCAAAGAGGCATCACCGGACATCATAGCTCTCACAGAAACCAAGCTAACAGGTATGATAACAGATGCCATATTTCCAACGGGATACCAGATCCTGAGGAAAGACAGAGGTAACAGGGGGTGGGAGGAGTGGCACTGTTGATCAAAAACCAATGGAATTTTGATGAGCTGGAGAGAGGAGACAGTGGAGAAGCAAGCGATTACATAGCGGGAACACTTCACTCTGGAGGTCCCAAGGTGGTATTGTAGTGATGTATAACCCACCACAGAACAGCAGGAGGCCAAGGCAAGAGTATGGCGAGAGCAATAGTGCGATGGTTGACACACTGGCTGCAGTGGCCAGAAGAGCTCATGCATGCAGAGCGAAGCTCCTGATCATGGGCGACTTTAACCACAAGGAGATCGATTGGGAGAACTTGGAGCCACATGGGGGCCAAGACACATGGAGGGCTAAGATGATGGAGGTGGTACTGGAAAACTTCATGCACCAACACGTAAGGGACACTACAAGAGAGAGAGGAGAGGATGAACCAGCAAGACTGGACTTAGTATTCACCTTGAGTAGTGCAGATATTGAGGACATCACATATGAAAGACCCCTTGGAGCCAGCGATCATGTGGTTTTAAGCTTCGAATACACAGTAGAGCTACAAGTGGAGGGGGAAGCAGGAAGGCCAGGACGAATAAAGCCAAACTACAAGAAAGGGGATCAATGGGACAGAGAACTGGCAGGGAAGTCAGTTAATGAGATGATGGAATATGTAGCAACAATGTGCAAGGAGGCTGAGGAGAGGTTTGTACCCAAGGGTAACAGGAATAATGAAAAAGCCAGGATGAGCCCATGGTTCACTCAAAGGTGCAGGGAGGCAAAAACCAAGTGTGCTAGGGAATGGAAGAAATATAGAAGGCAAAGGACTCAGGAGAATAAGGAGAGCCAGAAATGAATATGCACAGATAAGAAGGGAGGCCCAACGACAATATGAAAACGAGATAGTAGCGAAAGCCAAATCTGACCCAAAACTGTTATATAGCCACATCAGGAGGAAAACAACAGTCAAGGACCAGGTAACCAGGCTGAGGAAGGAAGGAGGAGAGACAACAAGAAATGACCATGAAGTAAGTGAGGAACTCAACAAGAGATTTAAAGAAGTGTTCACGGAGGAGACAGAAGGGGCTCCAGAAAGGCAGAGAGGTGGAGCACACCACCAAGTGCTGGACACAGTACACACAACCAACGAAGAAGTGAAGAGGCTTCTGAGTGAGATAGATACCTCAAAGGCAATGGGGCCGGATAACATCTCTCCATGGGTTCTGAGAGAGGGAGCAGAGGCGCTATGTGTACCCCTAACAACAATATTCAATACATCTATCGAAACAGGGAGATTGCCTGAGGCATGGAAGACAGCAAATGTAGTCCCAATCTTTAAAAAAGGAAACAGACATGAAGCACTAAACTACAGACCAGTGTCACTAACATGTATAGTATGCAAAGTTATGGAGAAGATTATCAGGAGAAGAGTGGTGGAACACCTAGAAAGGAATGATCTCATCAAAAGCAGCCAACATTGTTTCAGGGACGGGAAATCTTGTGTCACAAACCTACTGGAGTTCTATGACATGGTGACAGCAGTAAGACAAGAGAGAGAGGGGTGGGTGGATTGCATTTTCTTGAACTGCAAGAAGGCGTTTGACAATTCCACACAAGAGATTAGTGCAAAAACTGGAGGACCAAGCAGGGATAACAGGGAAGGCACTACAATGGATCAGGGAATACTTGTCAGGAAGACAGCAGCGAGTCATGGTACGTGGCGAGGTGTCAGAGTGGGCACCTGTGACCAGCGGGGTCCCAGAGGGGTCAGTCCTAGGACCAGTGCTGTTTCTGGTATTTGTGAACGACATGACGGAAGGAATAGAATCCGAAGTGTCCCTGTTTGCAGATGACGTGAAGTTGATGAGAAGAATTCATTCGATCGAAGACCAGGCAGAACTACGAAGGGATCTGGACAGGCTGCAGACCTGGTCCAGCAATTGGCTACTGGAGTTCAACCCCACCAAGTGCAAATTAATGAAGATTGGGGAAGGGTAAAGAAGACCGCAGACGGAGTACAGTCTAGGGGGCCAGAGACTACAAACCTCACTCAGGAAAAAAGATCTTGGGGTGAGTATAACACCAGGCACATCTCCTGAAGCGCACATCAACCAAATAACTGCTGCAGCATATGGGCGCCTAGCTAATCTCAGAACAGCATTCCGACATCTTAATAAGGAATCGTTCAGGACCCTGTACACCGTGTACGTTAGGCCCATATTGGAGTATGCGGCACCAGTTTGGAACCCACACCTAGCCAAGCACGTAAAGAAACTAGAGAAAGTGCAAAGGTTTGCAACAAGATTAGTCCCAGAGCTAAAAGGTATGTCCTACGAGGAGAGGTTAAGGGAAATCAACCTGACGACACTTGAGGACAGGAGAGATAGGGGGGACATGATAACGACATACAAAATACTGAGAGGAATTGACAAGGTAGACAAAGACAGGATGTTCCAGAGATGGGGCACAGCAACAAGGGGACATAGTTGGAAGTTGAAGACACAGATGAATCACAGGGATGTTAGGAAGTATTTCTTCAGCCACAGAATAGTCAGTAAGTGGAATAGTTTGGGAAGCGATGTAGTGGAGGCAGGATCCATACATAGCTTTAAGCAGAGGTATGATAAAGCTCACTTTTCAGGGAGAGTGACCTAGTAGCGATCAGTGAAGAGGCGGGGCCAGGAGCTTGGACTCGACCCCTGCAACCTCAACTAGGTGAGTACAACTAGGTGAGTACACAGGATCCATACATAGCTTTAAGAAGAGATACGATAAAGCTCATGGAGCAGGGAGAGAGAGCGCACCTAGTAGTGACTAGCGAAGAGGCGGGGTCAGAAGCTGTGAATCGACCCCTGCAACCACAATAGGTGAGTACACAATATATGGAAGTTAGGTACGCAAAGCCTGAAGGGAAAGTCGTCCTAGCCACAACAAACCTGCCTCACCCTGACCCTTGCAAGATGCATGCAACCCATCTTGTGTGATGGAATATGACAGGAAAACGTAGCTAGGTCTCACTTCAGACCAGCGTTGTAACACGGGTGTTAACGATCGTATCACTGCAGGTATCACGTCGGTATCACTGCAGATTAGCATTGTAACACGGGTGTTAACGATCGAATCACTTCAGATATCACTTCGGTATCACTGCAGACCAGGATTGTAACACGGGTGTTACCAATCGTATCACTGCAGGTATCACGTCAGTATCACTACAGACCAGCGTTGTAGCATGAGTGTTAACGATCGTATCACTGCAGGTATCACGTCGGTATCAATGAAAACCAGCAAAACAATTCAACACAGTTCTGGCAGTGCTGCACACAGATCAATCACATCCCCAGCTTCACTACGGATCAATGGCACTCAACTAATTATTGCACACAAAACTCATCACTAATGACGGGTCATTACATTTTCCGCTGGAAATTATTAGGGTAACAATGTAATATTTTCTTCGGTGCCACAGCAGTGGGGTAATACGACACCAAATGTTTGGTGAGAAGCCTGTTTACCTATTTCAAATTGTCTGTTTGTACTTACCTATTTGCAGTTGCCAATTCCTAACTATTTGTTAATACCAGCTTCTTAACTTCCAGCTTAATTAACCACTCTTATTTGTGAAGTGATAATTTTAGGTATCCCTTCAGTACTGCTTTTTGCGTGGTTTATAATTGTGTTTTATTCTCGCTGTTGTTTACACTAAGGTGTCCTTCCTGTCTACCTTTTCTTTCGTGGTTTAACTGAGGTGTGGATGCCGCAACTATTATTCTGTTTGTTTTTCACTAGGAGGAGCTGTTATCTTCCTGTCTAGTGATCGACAGGGAGAAACTCAAGAAGTCAGACTTTAGTGTCTTAACACATTACAAGACGGGAAGACACTCCCAGCAGTCAGACTTTAGGACACCATCTTACAAGACGGGGTAGATACAGCCAGCAGTCGGATTTTAGGATAATAACATCTTACAAGACGAGAAAGATACGAGAGGTGTTCATGCATATAGTCAGAGTATCGTTTCTCTCGTCCTTCTAGCAGCGGTGATGCCTCAGCGAGAACGCTGAAGACAAGTGTGGATCAAACAAGCTCCAGCGATGCTGCTTCTCATCCTACATATACCAGATGAGGACAACCTCGTGTTCAAACACAAGACCTGAGACCTCCACTCCGACGCCAGATTGACGGCAAATACTTATGTCGATTGAGATCCGACAAATACAACTCTGTGTGTGTGTGTGTGTACGTACTCGTGTGTGTACTCGTACTCAACTATATGTAGGTGCAGGGGTTGATCCACAGCTCCTGGTACTGAAAAACAACAACTAACCTAATGTTTTATTTTTAAAACTAAAAGTTTCCAGACTTTCTTAATTCGCGTTTTTTTTTTTTTGCCAACCTTAAAAGTTTTTGCATTGTGTTGAGATGTGTCTTCACACCTGGACTACACACGAGAGATGTGTCTTCACACCTGGACTACACATGAGAGATGTGTCTTCACACCTGGACTACACATGAGAGATGTGTCTTCACACCTGGACTACACACGAGAGATGTGTCTTCACACCTGGACTACACATGAGAGATGTGTCTTCACACCTGGACTACACACGAGAGATGTGTCTTCACACCTGGACTACACACGAGAGATGTGTCTTCACACCTGGACTACACACGAGAGATGTGTCTTCACACCTGGACTACACATGAGAGAAGTGTCTTCACACCTGGACTACACACGAGAGATGTGTCTTCACACCTGGACTACACACGAGAGATGTGTCTTCACACCTGGACTACACACGAGAGATGTGTCTTCACACCTGGACTACACACGAGAGATGTGTCTTCACACCTGGACTACACATGAGAGATGTGTCTTCACACCTGGACTACACATGAGAGATGTGTCTTCACACCTGGACTACACATGAGAGATGTGTCTTCACACCTGGACTACACATGAGAGATGTGTCTTCACACCTGGACTACACACGAGAGATGTGTCTTCACACCTGGACTACACACGAGAGATGTGTCTTCACACCTGGACTACACACGAGAGATGTGTCTTCACACCTGGACTACACATGAGAGATGTGTCTTCACACCTGGACTACACACGAGAGATGTGTCTTCACACCTGGACTACACATGAGAGATGTGTCTTCACACCTGGACTACACATGAGAGATGTGTCTTCACACCTGGACAACGCATGAGAGATGTGTCTTCACACCTGGACTACACATGAGAGATGTGTCTTCACACCTGGACTACACATGAGAGATGTGTCTTCACACCTGGACTACACACGAGAGATGTGTCTTCACACCTGGACTACACACGAGAGATGTGTCTTCACACCTGGACTACACACGAGAGATGTGTCTTCACACCTGGACTACACATGAGAGATGTGTCTTCACACCTGGACTACACACGAGAGATGTGTCTTCACACCTGGACTACACACGAGAGATGTGTCTTCACACCTGGACTACACACGAGAGATGTGTCTTCACACCTGGACTACACACGAGAGATGTGTCTTCACACCTGGACTACACACGAGAGATGTGTCTTCACACCTGGACTACACACGAGAGATGTGTCTTCACACCTGGACTACACACGAGAGATGTGTCTTCACACCTGGGCTACACACGAGAGATGTGTCTTCACACCTGGACTACACATGAGAGATGTGTCTTCACACCTGGACTACACACGAGAGATGTGTCTTCACACCTGGACTACACACGAGAGATGTGTCTTCACACCTGGACTACACACGAGAGATGTGTCTTCACACCTGGACTACACATGAGAGATGTGTCTTCACACCTGGGCTACACACGAGAGATGTGTCTTCACACCTGGACTACACACGAGAGATGTGTCTTCACACCTGGACTACACATGAGAGATGTGTCTTCACACCTGGACTACACATGAGAGATGTGTCTTCACACCTGGACTACACATGAGAGATGTGTCTTCACACCTGGACTACACATGAGAGATGTGTCTTCACACCTGGACTACACACGAGAGATGTGTCTTCACACCTGGACTACACATGAGAGATGTGTCTTCACACCTGGACTACACATGAGAGATGTGTCTTCACACCTGGACTACACACGAGAGATGTGTCTTCACACCTGGACTACACATGAGAGATGTGTCTTCACACCTGGACTACACATGAGAGATGTGTCTTCACACCTGGACTACACATGAGAGATGTGTCTTCACACCTGGACTACACACGAGAGATGTGTCTTCACACCTGGACTACACATGAGAGATGTGTCTTCACACCTGGACTACACACGAGAGATGTGTCTTCACACCTGGACTACACATGAGAGATGTGTCTTCACACCTGGACTACACACGAGAGATGTGTCTTCACACCTGGACTACACATGAGAGATGTGTCTTCACACCTGGACTACACACGAGAGATGTGTCTTCACACCTGGACTACACACGAGAGATGTGTCTTCACACCTGGACTACACACGAGAGATGTGTCTTCACACCTGGACTACACATGAGAGATGTGTCTTCACACCTGGACTACACACGAGAGATGTGTCTTCACACCTGGACTACACACGAGAGATGTGTCTTCACACCTGGACTACACACGAGAGATGTGTCTTCACACCTGGACTACACAGGAGAGATGGGTCTTCACACTGGACTGAGATGTGTCTTACACACTGAGAGATGTGTCTTCACACCTGGACTACACATACACACGACGATAGATGTGTCTTCACACCTGGACTACACATGAGAGATGTGTCTTCACACCTGGACTACACACGAGAGATGTGTCTTCACACCTGGACTACACATGAGAGATGTGTCTTCACACCTGGACTACACATGAGAGATGTGTCTTCACACCTGGACTACACACGAGAGATGTGTCTTCACACCTGGACTACACATGAGAGATGTGTCTTCACACCTGGACTATACATGAGAGATGTGTCTTCACACCTGGACTACACACGAGAGATGTGTCTTCACACCTGGACTACACATGAGAGATGTGTCTTCACACCTGGACTACACATGAGAGATGTGTCTTCACACCTGGACTACACATGAGAGATGTGTCTTCACACCTGGACTACACACGAGAGATGTGTCTTCACACCAGAAGTCGCCAGAAACTTACCACAGGTCAGCTGTTTTTAATAATCTTCCTGGCTTGCTAGTGTACTCGCATATAATCTAGTGATACCAGTGAATAGCAGAATACAGTGTTGTAGTAGCAACTAACCAGTATTATAATGGTACTTAGTGGAGTGGAGTGACTTTCATTAGTTTCTTTTTTCTTGAAATACCAGACGTATACTGTGAATTTCATATAACCTGTAGTTACCAGCGCTCGGAATATACACAACGAGAAGCAATTATTACTACAGAAAAAGCGTCCTTCCTCCAAAATTTCCACCAGTCAACTATAGTGATAATATAGCATTTATTGTGGTGGAGACGGAAAAAAAAATAGAAAAGCTAGATACAGCGATTGATAAACAAGGGTTGAGGTCGACCGTTCGTCATTGTAGGAGTTGCCAGCAGTCACCGGTTTCTTCAACACGCAAGATATACTTTTGTATCAATCAAATCACATATTACTCGGGTAGATAATTTCCAGTAGATCCTTCATGTGTTAGCTCAAATCACCGACCAGTATGTTTTAAATAAGTGACCCACTGATCAGATCAGATCGACTGGTCCGAACCCTTGACTGGTTTCAAACGGTTTCGTTGGACAATAAAGCAGACTGTAAACGGATGGGGTTGTAGGCGCCCTTATAAGCACAAACATTAAATATAAATCAGGAACGTGCACGGTAAGCTGTCCAATATACAAAAACAGTTAGAAACAGAAATACAAATAGCTAGAGCTTCATTTAAAGAGGTTATTAATAGAATATTCAAGAGGTTGCTAGTAGAATTGCAGTAAATCAACCATTCAAATCATTATAAAGCTGTGTGTAGTCTGTGGTCAGTCAAACAAACGGGCTTCCACATGGGTAAATTGTCATTTTTGTGGAAATTGGTGTCACGCCCCTTGTGCAGATATCCAAGAACTAGCTACAAGCAGTATTAAAACAGGGAAGTGTTTTTGGGTATGCCCAAATGAGGAAAATCTGTGGACTAAAATCACAAGGGTATTAAAAGAGGACAACATCAAAGCTGCTTTTATAGAAAACCTGGAAGCTTTCTACAACAGATGGGAACATAAAAAGTCTGGGCTGAATGGTACTGCCCTTGATACTGGCCATGTAGTCAGAAACTGTAAGGCTGGAGGTGATATCCTGGTAGTCAGTGAATGTGGGGCTGATAGTGCTGTCCTGGGAGACAGTAATGGTGAAGCTGGAGGTGCTGTCCTGGGAGACAGTAATGGTGAAGCTGGAGGTGCTGTCCTGGGAGACAGTAATGGTGAAGCTGGAGATGCTGTCCTGGGAGACAGTAATGGTGAAGCTGGAGATTTTGTCCAGGTAGTCGGGAATTATACGCAGGAAGGAATACATATAAATGACCTCATAGGGGACAGGAGCCATAGTAGGGAAACATGTGTAGTCAAAGATAAGATAAAACCAATATTGCAAACTAGAAATACCGCAGGAAATAGCAAACAAGAGGACTCCACTAGCAATAGTGAGGATATATTACCAAAAACAACTGGTGGGAGCTCCATTGTTGGTGCTAGGGAGGATAGAAGTAAGACAGGGAAACATGCACCAACAGGGAATACAGTCACAGAAACCCAAGGCAAACGGAAACCAAGCCTGTGCACATACTATGCACTTGGTATCTGCTGGCATGGGAAATCTGGAAAAACAGATGGGACGTGCAACTATGACCACCCTAGAAAATGCCATGCCCATATGACAACAGGAAAATGCAAACTCCCTTCCTGTAAGCTTTTTCACCCTGAACTGTGTACCTCTTCAGTACAGGAAAAACTGTGCTATAACTTAAATTGCCAGGCATACCATCTAAAGGGGACAAAAAGATACAAAACATCCAGGCCATGGGAAAACCTGGGTAGCCACAGCCACTCAAGAGGGAGAGGGTTTTTAGTGCCAGGAAGGAAAAAAAACTGGCAGGAAATGGCAGAAATCGTACACCAAATCCAGTCATTCCTGGAGTGGAACCACAGTCGATGGCCTCCACTCCAAACCAACAGATACAGATACTAATGCCGGAAAAAAAAATCCCCCACCAGTACCAACAATACCACCAGTCCGATAACATTCTTCTTTGCAAATATACAGGGTCTAAAGCCAGCAACAAACAACAAAATACCTTTCATCCGTGGACTGCTTGCAGAGGCAAAGGCAATGTTCGCGGCTTTCACTGAGACCCACATAAAGGATCACTTGGACAACGAAATATGGATCCCAGGTTACAACCTATACAGATGTGACAGAGTGAACAGGCAAAAGGGGGGGGGGTTGGCCTGTACATTGCAGAGTCACTTGTTTGCACAGAACTGCTTAATGCCTCAAATGATGTAGTGGAAGTTTTAGCAGTAAAGATCGAGAACCAAAACCTAGTCATTGTGGTAGTCTACAAGCCTCCGGATGCAACATCCCAGCAATTCCAGGAACAGCTGTTAAAAATTGACCACTGTCTGGAAAATCTTCCAGCTCCTGCACCCAACATCTTGCTCCTGGGGGATTTCAACTTAAGGCACCTAAAATGGAGGAATATAGCAAATAATATTGTTGCAGTAATAACACCAGGAGGCAGCTCTGATGAAAACTCACACTCACGCGAACTTTTAAATCTCTGCACAAAATTCAATTTAAACCAGCAAATAATAGAGCTTACTAGACTGGAGAACACACTAGACCTCATCTTCACTAACAATGATGATCTGATAAGAAATGTCACCATATCAAAAACAATATACTCAGATCACAACATAATTGAGGTTCAGACATGTATGCGTGGAGCCCCAGACCGACATAATGAGACTAGTCACGAGGGAGCATTCACCAAATTCAACTTCAATAACAAAAACATAAAGTGGGACCAAGTAAACCAAGTCCTAACCGATATAAGCTGGGAAGATATACTAAGCAACACAGACCCCAACTTATGCCTAGAACAGATTAACTCGGTGGCACTCGATGTATGCACAAGGCTTATTCCTCTAAGAAAAAGGAGGAGTAGATGTAAAATAGAAAGAGACAGGCGCTCCCTTTACAGGCGACGGAAAAGAATAACAGAGCGGCTAAAAGAGGTCAATATATCTGAAATGCGTAGGGAGATACTGGTCAGAGAAATAGCAAGCATCGAACTTAAGCTAAAAGAATCCTTTAGGAGTCAGGAATCGCGGGAAGAACTAAAAGCCATAAATGAAATCGAAAGAAACCCAAAGTATTTCTTCTCCTATGCCAAATCAAAATCGAGAACAACGTCCAGTATTGGGCTCCTACTTAAACAAGATGGGTCCTACACAGATGACAGCAAGGAAATGAGTGAGCTACTCAAGTCCCAATATGACTCAGTTTTTAGCAAGCCGCTAACCAGACTGAGAGTCGAAGATCAAAATGAATTTTTTATGAGAGAGCCACAAAATTTGATTACCACAAGCCTATCCGATGTTATCCTGACGCCAAATGACTTCGAACAGGCAATAAATGACATGCCCATGCACTCTGCCCCAGGGCCAGACTCATGGAACTCTGTGTTCATCAAGAACTGCAAGAAGCCCCTATCACGAGCCTTTTCCATCCTATGGAGAGGGAGCATGGACACGGGGGTCGTCCCACAGTTACTAAAAACAACAGACATAGCCCCACTCCACAAAGGGGGCAGTAAAGCAACAGCAAAGAACTACAGACCAATAGCACTAACATCCCATATCATAAAAATCTTTGAAAGGGTCCTAAGAAGCAAGATCACCACCCATCTAGAAACCCATCAGTTACACAACCCAGGGCAACATGGGTTTAGAACAGGTCGCTCCTGTCTGTCTCAACTATTGGATCACTACGACAAGGTCCTAAACGCACTAGAAGACAAAAAGAATGCAGATGTAATATATACAGACTTTGCAAAAGCCTTCGACAAGTGTGACCATGGCGTAATAGCGCACAAAATGCGTGCTAAAGGAATAACAGGAAAAGTCGGTCGATGGATCTATAATTTCCTCACTAACAGAACACAGAGAGTAGTCGTCAACAGAGTAAAGTCCGAGGCAGCTACGGTGAAAAGCTCTGTTCCACAAGGCACAGTACTCGCTCCCATCTTGTTCCTCATCCTCATATCCGACATAGACAAGGATGTCAGCCACAGCACCGTGTCTTCCTTTGCAGATGACACCCGAATCTGCATGACAGTGTCTTCCATTGCAGACACTGCAAGGCTCCAGGGGGACATCAACCAAATCTTTCAGTGGGCTGCAGAAAACAATATGAAGTTCAACGATGAGAAATTTCATTTACTCAGATATGGTAAACATGAGGAAATTAAATCTTCATCAGAGTACAAAACAAATTCTGACCACAAAATAGAGCGAAACACCAACGTCAAAGACCTGGGAGTGATTATGTCGGAGGATCTCACCTTCAAGGACCATAACATTGTATCAATCGCATCTGCTAGAAAAATGACAGGATGGATAATGAGAACCTTCAAAACTAGGGAGGCCAAGCCCATGATGACACTCTTCAGGTCACTTGTTCTATCTAGGCTGGAATATTGCTGCACACTAACAGCACCTTTCAAGGCAGGTGAAATTGCCGACCTAGAAAATGTACAGAGAACTTTCACGGCGCGCATAACGTAGATAAAACACCTCAATTACTGGGAGGGCTTGAGGTTCCTAAACCTGTATTCCCTGGAACGCAGGAGGGAGAGATACATGATTATATACACCTGGAAAATCCTAGAGGGACTAGCACCGAACTTGCACACGAAAATCACTCACTACGAAAGCAAAAGACTTGGCAGACGATGCACCATCCCCCCAGTGAAAAGCAGGGGTGTCACTAGCACGTTAAGAGACCATACAATAAGTGTCAGGGGCCCGAGACTGTTCAGCTGCCTCCCAGCACACATAAGGGGGATTACCAACAGACCCCTGGCAGTCTTCAAGCTGGCACTGGACAAGCACCTAAAGTCAGTTCATGATCAGCCGGGCTGTGGCTCGTACGTTGGTTTGCGTGCAGCCAGCAGCAACAGCCTGGTTGATCAGGATCTGATCCACCAGGAGGCCTGGTCACAGACCGGGCCGCGGGGGCGCTGACCCCCGGAACTCTCTCCAGGTAAACTCCAGGTAAACACCTGGACTACACACGAGATATGTGTCTTCACACCTGAACTACACACGAGAGATGTGTCTTCACACATGGACTACACATGAGAGATGTGTCTTCACACCTGGACTACACACGAGAGATGTGTCTTCACACCTGGACTACACATGAGAGATGTGTCTTCACACCTGGACTACACATGAGAGATGTGTCTTCACACCTGGACTACACATGAGAGATGTGTCTTCACACCTGGACTACACATGAGAGATGTGTCTTCACACCTGGACTACACACGAGAGATGTGTCTTCACACCTGGACTACACACGAGAGATGTGTCTTCACGTTGAGTTGCCAACACAGGTTGTTGACGACCTTGTCTATTGATGCTGATAATTGATCTGGTGATAACTCCTCCTCCTCCTTTTCTTCCTCTTCTCCTCCCTCCTCTTCTTTCTTCCTCTCCCTCTTCTCCCACTGCTTCTCATTCTCCTCTTCCTCCTCCTAGTGTTTCATCTTCAAGACAACCTCCTTTTCTTCCTTCTATTGACTCTACTTCTCTTCCTGCTCTTCCTTCTCCTCCTTCTTCTCCCTCTCTTCATCTTCCTCCTCCTCCTCCTCTCCTTCCTAGATATTTCAAGTTATAAATCAACTAACATGTTTTTACCCAGGTTGTCAATTAAGTGGTCGACGTCCACTCCAGTGGTCGACGTCCACTCCAATGGTCGACGTCCACTCCTGTGGTCGACGTCCACTCCAGTAGTCGACGTCCACTCCAGTGGTCGACATCCACTCCAGTGGTCGATGTCCACTACAGTGGTCGTCGTCCACTCCAGTCCTTGTCGTCTACTCCAGTGGTCGTCGCTCACTCCACTAGTCGTCGTCGACTCCAGCGATCGTCGTCCACTTCAGTGGTCGACGTCAATTCCAGTGGTCGTCGTAAACTCCAGTAGTCGTCGTCGACTATAGTGATCGTCGTCCACTCCACTGGTTGTCGTCTATTCCAATGGTCGTCGTTCACTCCACTAGTCGTCGTCGACTTCAGTGATCGTCGTCCAATTCAGTGGCCGTCGTCGACTCCAGTGGTCGCCGTCCACTCCAGTGGTCGTTGTCCACTCCAGTAATAGTCGTCTACTTCAGTGGTAGTCGTTCACTCCAGTGGTCGTCGTCCACTCCAGTAGTCGTCGCCCACTCGGTTGTCGTCGACTCCAGTGACCTCCGTCGACTCCAGTGGTCGTCGTCCACTCCAGTAGTCGTCTTCCACTTCAGTGGGCGTCGTCCACTCCAGTGGTCGTTGTCCACTCCAGTGGTCGTCGTCCACTCCTTTAGTCGTCGTGCACTCAAGTAGTCGTCGTTCACTTCAGTGGTCATCGTTCGCTCCAGTGGTAGTCGTCTACTCCTTTAGTCGTCATCCACTCAAGTAGTCATCGTCCACTCCAGTAGTAGTCGTCCACTTCAGTGATCGTCGTCCTCTTCAGTGGTTGTCGTCCACTCCTGTAGCCGTTCGCTTTAGTGGTCATCGTCCAGTCTAGTGGTCGTCGTCCACTCCATTGATCGTCGTCCACTCCTGTAGCCGTCGTATGCTCCAGTAGTCGTCTTCCACTCCAGTGGTCGTCGCCCACTCCAGTAGTCATCGTCTACTTCAGCGATCGTCGTCCTCTCCAGTGGTCGTTGTCCACTTCCGTAGTCGTTCACTTTACTGGTCGTCGGTCACTCCAGTGGTCGTCGTCCACTCCAGTAGTCGTCTTCCACTTTAGTGGGCGTCGTCCACTCCAGTGATCGTCGTACACTCCAGTAGTCGTCGTCCACTCCAGCGGTCGTCGTCACCTAAAGTGGTCGTCGTCCACTCTAGTGGTCGTCGTCCACTCTAGTGGTCGTCATCCACTCCAGTGGTCGTCGTCCACTACAGTGGCCGTCGTCCACTACAGTAGTCGTCCTCCACTTTAATGGTCGTCTTCCACTCCAGAAGTCGTCATCCACTCCAGTAGTCGTGGATCACACCAGTAGTCGTCGTCCACTCCAGTAGTCGTCGCCCACTCCAGTAGCCGTCGTTCACTCCAGTAGTAGTCGTTCACTCCAAAAGTCTTTCTCTACTCCAGTAGTCGTCGCCCACTCCAGTAGTCGTCGCCCACTCCAGTAGTCGTCGTCCAATCCAATAGCCGTCGTCCACTCCAGTAGTCTTCCACTCCAGTAGTCGCCGTCCACTCCAATGGTCGTCGTCCACTCCAGTAGTCGTCGTTCACTCCAGAAGTCTTTGTTCACTCCAGTAGTCGTCGCCCACTCCAGTAGTCGTCGTCCAATCCAATAGCCGTCGTCCACTCCAGTAGTCTTCCACTCCAGTAGTCGCCGTCCACTCCAATGGTCGTCGTCCAATCCAATAGCCGTCGTCCACTCCAGTAGTCTTCCACTCCAGTAGTCGCCGTCCATTCCAATGGTCGTCGTCCACTCCAGTAGTCGTCGTTCACTCCAGTAGTCGTCGTCCACTCCAGTAGTCGTCGTTCACTCCAGTAGTCGTCGTTCACTCCAGAAGTCTTTGTCCACTCCAGTAGTCGTCGCCCACTCCAGTGATCATCGTTCACTCCAGTAGTCGTCGTTCACTCCAAAAGTCTTTCTCCACTCCAGTAGTCGTCTCCCACTCCAGTAGTCGTCGCCCACTCCAGTAGTCGTCATCCAATCCAATAGCCGTCGTCCACTCCAGTAGTCTTCCACTCCAGTAGTCGCCGTCCACTCCAATGGTCGTCTTCACCTCCAGTAGTCGTCGTTCACTCCAGTAGTCGTCGTCCACTCCAATAGTCGCCGTCCACTCCAGTGATCGTCGTCCACTCCAGTAGTAGTCGTCCACTTCAGTAATCGTCCACTCCATTGGTCGTCCACTCCAGTGGTTGTCGTCCACTCCAGTAGTCATCGTCCATTCCAGTAGTAGTCGTCCACTTCAGTGATCGTCGTCCTCTTCAGTGGTTGTCGTCCACTCCTGTAGTCGTTCACTTTAGTGATCATCGTCCAGTCCAGTAGTCGTCGTCCACTCCTGTAGCAGTCGTCTTCCACTTTAGTGGTCGTCGCCCACTCCAGTGACCGTCGTCCACTCCTGTAGCCGTCGTCTTCCACTCCAGTGGTCGTCCCCACTCCAGTAGTCATCGTCTACTTCAGTGATCGTCGTCCTCTCAAGTGGTCGTCGTCCATTCCTCTAGTCGTTCACTTTAGTGGTCGTCGTTCACTCCAGTGGTCGTCGTCCACGCCTGTAGTAGTCGTCCACTCCAGTAGTCGTCTTCCACTTTAGTGGGCGTCGTCCACTCCAGCGATCGTCGTTCACTCCAGCGGTCGTCGTCCACTCCAGAGATCGTCGTACACTCCAGTAGTCGTCGTCCACTCCAGTGGTCGTCATCCCCTCCAGTGGTCGTCAACTCTAGTGGTCGTCTTCCACTCCAGTGGTCTTCGTCCACTACAGTAGTCGTCCTCCACTTTAAAGGTCGTCGTCCACTCCAGTAGTCGTGGTTCACACCAGTAGTCGTCGTCCACTCCAGTAGTCGTCGTCCACTCCAGTAGTCGCCGTCCACTCCAGTGGTCGTCGTCCACTCCAGTAGTCGCCGTCCACTCCAGTAGTCGTCGTTCACTCCAGTAGTCGTCGTTCACTCCAGAAGTTTTTGTCCACTCCAGTAGTCGTCGCCCACTCCAGTAGTCGTCGTCCACTCCAATAGTCGTCGTCCACTCCAGTAGTCGCCGTCCACTCCACTGGTCGTCGTCCAATCCAGTAGTGATCGGTCACTTCAGTAGTCCTCGTCCACTCCAGTAGTCGCCGTCCACTCCAGTGGTCCTCGTCAACTCCAGTAGTCGTCGTTCACTCCAGTAGTCCTCATCCACTCCAGTAATCGCCGTCCACTCCAGTGGTAGTCGTCCACTCAAGTAGTCGTCGTTCACTCCAGTAGTCGTAATCGACTCCAGTAGTCCTCGTCCACTTCAGTAGTCTTCCACTTAAGTAGTCGCCGTCCACTCCAGTGGTCGTCGTCCACTTCAGTAGTCGTCGTTCACTCCAGTAGTCGTCGTTCACTCCAGTAGTCGCTATCCGCTGCAAGAACACTAAGAAATATTTCTTAGATTAGGTGTAAGAATGGTTGTTGCGATCGGATATTAGAAGTTGTTGTGAATAGTGGTTGTCAACAGTGGTTGTAAATGGTGGTTGTGAGAGTAGTGGTTTGTGAGTGAATGTAGCAGTGTTAGTAGTTGTGAATAGTGCTTGTGAGTACAGTAGTGGTTGTAACTATAGCAGTGGTTTGTGAGTGAATATAACAGTGGTTGTGAGGACTGGAGAGTGAATATAACAGTGGTTGTGAGGACTGGAGACTGCACATAACAGTAATTATGAGGGCAGGAGAGCGAATATAACAGTGGTTGTGAGGACTGGAGAGTGAATATAACAGTGATTGTGAGGACCGGAGAGTGAATATAACAGTGGTTGAGAGGACTAGAGAGTGAATATAACAGTGGTTGTGAGCACTAAAGAGTGAATACAAGAGTGATCGGGAGGACTGGAGAGTGAATATAAGTGGTTGTGAGTACTGGAGAGTGAATATAACAGTGGTTGTGAGGACTAGAGAGTGAATATAACAGTGGTTGTGAGGACTGGAGACAGAATATAACAGTGGTTGCGAGGACAGGAGAGTGAATATAACAGTTGTTGTGAGTACTGGAGAGTGAATATAACAGTGGTTGTGAGGACTGGAGAGTGAATATAACAGTGGTTGTGAGGACTGGAGACAGAATATAACAGTGATTGCGAGGACAGGAGAGTGAATATAACAGTTGTTGTGAGTACTGGAGAGTGAATATAACAGTGGTTGTGAGTACTAGAGAGTGAACAGAACAGTGGTTGTGAGGACTGGAGAGTGAATATAACAGTGGTTGTGAGGACAGGAGAGTGAATATAACAGTGGTTGTGAGGACAGGAGAGTGAATATAACAGTAGTTGTGAGGACTGGAGAGTGAATATAACAGTGGTTGTGAGTACTAGAGAGTGAACAGAACAGTGGTTGTGAGGACTGGAGAGTGAATATAACAGTGGTTGTGAAGACAGTAGAGTGAATATAACAGTGGTTGTGAGTACTGGTGAGTGAATATAACAGTGGTTGTGAAGACTGGAGAGTGAATATAACAGTGATTGTGAGTACTGGAGAATGAATATAAGTGGTTGTGAGGACTGGAGAGTGAATATAATAGTGATTGTGAAAACTGGAGAGTGAATGTAACAGTGATTGTGAGGACTGGAGAGTGAATATAATAGTGATTGTGAAGACTGGAGAGTGAATATAACAGTGATTGTGAGTACTGGAGAGTGAATATAAGTGGTTGTGAGGACTGGAGAGTGAATATAAGTGGTTGTGAGGACTAGAGAGCGAATATAACAGTGATTGTGAAAACTGGAGAGTGAATGTAACAGTGACTGTGAGGACTGGAGAGTGAATATAACAGTGGTTGTGAGGACTGGAGAGTGAATATAACAGTGTTTGTAAGGACTGGAGAGTGAATATAACAGTGGTTGTGAGGACTGGAGAGTGAATATAACAGTGGTTGTGAGTACTGGAGAGTGAATATAACAGTGGTTGTGAGTACAGGAGATTGAATATAACAATGGTTGTGAGTAGCGGAGAGTAAATATAACAGTGGTTGTGAGTACCGGAGAGTAAATATAACAGTGGCTGTGAGTAATGGAGAGCGAATATAACAGTGGTTTTGAGTACTGGAGAGTGAATATAACAGTGGTTGTGAGTATTGGAGAGTGAATATAACAGTGATTGTGAGGTCTGGGGAATGAATATAACAGACTTTGTGAGGACTGGAGAGAGAATATAACAGTGGTTGGGAGGACTGAAGAGTGAATATAACAGTGGTTGTGAGGACTGGAGAGAGAATATAACAGTGGTTGTGAGGACTGGAGAGTGAATATAACAGTGGTTTGAGGACTGGAGAGTGAATATAACAGTGGTTGTGAGGACTGGAGAGAGAATATAACAGTGGTTGGGAGGACTGAAGAGTGAATATAACAGTGGTTGTGAAGACTGGAGATTGAATATAACAGTGGTTGTGAGGACTGGAGAGAGAATATAACAGTGGTTGGGAGGACTGGAGAGTGAATATAACAGTGGTTGTGAAGACTGGAGATTGAATATAACAGTGGTTGTGAGGACTGGAGAGAGAATATAACAGTGGTTGGGAGGAGTGGAGAGTGAATATAACAGTGGTTGTGAAGACTGGAGATTGAATATAACAGTGGTTGTGAGGACTGGAGAGAGAATATAACAGTGGTTGGGAGGACTGGAGAGTGAATATAACAGTGGTTGTGAAGACTGGAGATTGAATATAACAGTGGTTGTGAGGACTGGAGAGAGAATATAACAGTGGTTGGGAGGACTGAAGAGTGAATATAACAGTGGTTGTGAGGACTGGAGAGTGAATGCAACAGTGGTTTGAGGACTGGAGAGTGAATATAACAGTGGTAGTGAAGACTGGAGATTGAATATAACAGTGGTTCTGGGGACTTTAGAGTGAATATAACAGTGGTTGTGAGGACTGGAGAGTGAATATAACAGTGGTTGTGAGGACTGGAGAGTGAATATAACAGTGGTTGTGAGGACTGGAGAGTGAATATAACAGTGGTTGTGAGGACTGGAGAGTGAATATAACAGTGGTTGCGAGTAATGGATAGTGAATATAACAGTGGTTGTGAGGACTGGAAAGTGGATATAACAGTGGTTCTGAGGACTGGAGAGTGAATATAACAGTGATTGTGAGGACTGGAGAGTGAATATAACAGTAGTTGTGAATACTGGAGAGTTAATATAACAGTGGTTGTTAGGACTGGAGAGTGAATATAACAGTGGTTGAGAGTACTGGAGAGTGAATATAACAGTGATTGTGAGGACTGGAGAGTGAATATAACAGTGGTTGTGAGGACTGGAGGGTGAATATAACAGTGGTTGTGAGGACTGGAGAGTGAATATAACAGTGGTTGTGAGGACTGGAGAGTGAATATAACAGTGTTGTGAGGACTGGAGAGTGAATATAAGAGTATTTTTGAGGACTGGAGAGTGAATTCAACAGTTGTTGTGATGACTGGAGAGTGAATATAACAGTGGTTGTGAGTACTGGAGAGTGAATATAACAGTGGTTGTGAGGACTGGAGAGTGAATATAACAGTGGTTGTGAGGACTGGAGAGTGAATATAACCGTGATTGTGAGGACTGGAGAGTGAATATAACAGTGGTTGTGAGGACTGGAGAGTGAATATAACAGTGGCTGTGAGGACTGGAGAGTGAATGTAACAGTGGTTGTGAGGGCTTGAGAGTAAATATAAAAGTGGTTGTGAGGACTGGAGAGTGAATATAACAGTGGTTGTGAGGACTGGAGAGTGAATATAACAGTGGTTGTGAGAACAGGAGAGTTAATGTAACAGTTGTTGTGAGGACTGGAGAGTGAATATAACAGTCGTTGTGAGAACTGGAGAGTGAATTTAAGAGTGGCTGTGAGGACTGGAGAGTGAATATAACAGTGGTTGTGAGGACTGGAGAGTGAATATAATAGTGGTTGTGAGGGCTTGAGAGTGAATATAACAGTGGTTGTGATGACTCGAGAGTGATTATAACAGTTGTTCTGATTACTGTAGAGTGAATATGACAGTGGTTGTGAGGCCTGGAGAGTGAATATAACAGTGATTGTGAGTACTGGAGAGTGAATATAACAGTGGTTGTGAGTACTGGAGAGTGAATATAACATTGCTTGTGGGGACAGGAGAGTGATTATAACAGTGGTTGTGAGGACTGTAGAGTAAATATAACAGTGGTTGTGAGGACTGTAGAGTGAATTTAACAGTGATTGTGAGGACTGGAGAGTGAATAACAGTGGTTGAGAGGACTGGAGAGTGAATATAACAGTGGTTGTGAGGACTGGAGAGTGAATATAACAGTGGTTGTGAGGACTGGAGAGTGAATATAACAGTGGTTGTGAGGACTGGAGAGTGAATATAACAGTGGTTGTGAGGACTGGAGAGTGAATATAACAGTGGTTGTGAGGACTGGAGAGTGAATATAACAGTGGTTGTGAGGACTGGAGAGTGAATATAACAGTGGTTGTGAGGACTGGAGAGTGAATATAACAGTAGTTGTGAGGACTGGAGAGTGAATACAACAGTGGTTGTGAGGACTGGAGAGTGAATATAACAGTGATTGTGAGGATTGGAGAGTGAATATAACAGTGGTTGTGAGGACAGGAGAGTGGATATAACAGTGGTTCTGAGGACTGGAGAGTGAATATAACAGTGATTGTGAGGACTGGAGAGTTAATATAACAGTGGTTGTTAGGACTGGAGAGTGAATATAACAGTGTTTCTTAGGGCTGGAGAGTGAATATAACAGTGGTTGTGAGGAGTGGAGAGTGAATATAACGGTGGTTGCGAGTACTGGAGAGTGAATATAACAGTGTTGTGAGAACTGGAGAGTGAATATAAGAGTATTTTTGAGGACAGGAGAGTGAATTTAACAGTTGTTGTGAGGACTGGAGAGTGAATATATCAGTGGTTGTGAGTACTGGAGAGTGAATACATCAGTGGTTGTGAGGACGGGAGAGTGAATATAACATTGCTTGTGGGGACAGAAGAGTGATTATAACAGTGGTTGAGAGAACTGTAGAGTAAATATAACAGTGGTTGTGAGGACTGTAGAGTGAATATAACAGTGATTGTGAGGACTGTAGAGTGAATATAACAGTGGTTGTGAGGACTGTAGAGTGAATATAACAGTGATTGTGAGGACTGTAGAGTGAATATAACAGTGGTTGTGAGGACTGGAGAGTGAATATAACAGTGATTGTGAGGACTGGAGAGTGAATATAACAGTGGTTGTGAGGACTGGAGAGTGAATATAACAGTGGTTGTGAGGACTGGAGAGTGAATATAACAGTGATTGTGAGGACTGGAGAGTGAATAACAGTGGTTGAGAGGACTGGAGAATGAATATAACAGTGGTTGTGAGGACTGTAGAGTGAATATGACAGTGGTTGTGAGGACTGGAGAGTGAAGATTACAGTTTTTGTGAGGACTGGAGAGTGAATATAACAGTAGTTGTGAGGACTGGAGAGTGAATACAACCGTGGTTGTGAGGACTGGAGAGTGAATATAACAGTGGTTGTGAGGACTGGAGAGTGAAGATTACAGTTTTTGTGAGGACTGGAGAGTGAATATAACAGTAGTTGTGAGGACTAGAGAGTGAATACAACAGTGGTTGTGAGGACTGGAGAGTGAATATAACAGTGGTTGTGAGTACTGGAGAGTGAATATAACAGTGGTTGTGAGTACAGGAGATGGAATATAACAGTGGTTGTGAGTAGCGGAGAGTGAATATAACAGTGGTTGTGAGTACCGGAGAGTAAATATAACAGTGGATGTGAGGACTGGAGAGTGAATATAACAGTGGTTGTGAGCACTGGAGAGTGAATATAACAGTGGTTGTGAGTATTGGAGAGTGAATATAACAGTGGTTGTGAGGACTGGAGAATGAATATAACAGACTTTGTGAGGACTGGGGAATGAATATAACAGTGGTTGTGAGGACTGGATAGTGAATATAACAGTGGTTGTGAGGACTGGAGAGTGAATATAACAGTGGCTGTGAGGACTGGAGAGTGAATATAACAGTGGTTGTGAGGACTGGAGAGTGAATATAACAGTGGTTGTGAGGACTGGAGAGTGAATGCAACAGTGGTTGTGAGGACTGGAGAGTGAATATAACAGTGGTAGTGAAGACTGGAGATTGAATATAACAGTGGTTGTGAGGACTTTAGAGTGAATATAACAGTGGTTGTGAGGACTGGAGAGTGAATATAACAGTGGTTGTGAAGACTGGAGAGTGAATATAACAGTTGTTGTGAGGATTGGAGAGTGAATATAACAGTGGTTGTGAGGACTGGAGAGTGAATATAACAGTGGTTGCGAGTAATGGATAGTGAATATAACAGTGGTTGTGAGAACTGGAGAGTGAACATAACAGTGATTGTGAGGACTGGAGAGTGAATACAACAGTGTTTGTTAGGGCTGGATAGTGAATATAACAGTGGTTGTGAGGAGTGGAGAGTGAATATAACAGTGGTTGCGAGTACTGGAGAGTGAATATAACAGTGTTGTGAGAACTGGAGAGTGAATATAAGAGTATTTTTGAGGACTGGAGAGTAAATTTAACAGTCGTTGTGAGGACTGGAGAGTGAATATATCAGTGGTTGTGAGGACTGGAGAGTGAATATAACAGTGATTATGAGGACTGGAGAGTGAATATAACAGTGGTTGTGAGGACTGGAGAGTGAATATAACAGTGGTTGTGAGGACTGGAGAGTGAATATAACAGTGATTGTGAGGACTGGAGAGTGAATATAACAGTGATTATGAGGACTGGAGAGTGAATATAACAGTGGTTGTGAGGACTGGAGAGTGAATATAACAGTGGTTGTGAGGACTGGAGAGTGAATTTAAAAGTGGTTGTGAGGACTGGAGAGTGAATATGACAGTGTTTGTGAGGAGTGGAGTGAATATAACAGTGGTTGTGAGGATTGGAGAGTGAATATTACAGTGGTTGTGAGGGCTTGAGAGTGAATATAACACTGGTTGTGAGGACGGGAGAGTGAATATAACAGTGGTTGTGAGGACTGGAGAGTGAATATAACAGTGGTTTTGAGAACTGGAGAGTTAATATAACAGTTATTGTGAGGACTGGAGAGTGAATATAACAGTCGTTGTGAGAACTGTAGAGTGAATTTAAGAGTGGCTGTGAGGACTGGAGAGTGAATATAACAGTGGTTGTGAGGAGTGGAGAGTGAATATAACAGAGGTTGTGAGGACTGGAGAGTGAATATAACAGTGGTTGTGATGACTCGAGAGTGAATATAACAGTTGTTGTGATTACTGTAGAGTGAATATAACAGTGGTTGTGAGGCCTGGAGAGTGAATATAACAGTGATTGTGAATACTGGAGAGTGAATATAACAGTGGTTGTGAGTACTGGAGAGTGAATATAACATTGCTTGTGGGGACAAGAGAGTGATTATAACAGTGGTTGTGAGGACTGTAGAGTAAATGTAACAGTGGTTGTGAGCACTGGAGAGTGAATATAACAGTGGTTGTGAGGACTGGAGAGTAAATATAACAGTGATTGTGAGGACTGGAGAGTAAATATATCAGTGGTTGTGAGGACTGGAGAGTGAATATAACAGTGGTTGTGAGGACTGTGGAGTGAATATAACAGTGGTTGTGAGGATTGTAGAGTGAATATAACAGTGATTGTGAGGACTGGAGAGTGAATATAACAGTGGTTGTGAGGACTGGAAAGTGAATGTAACAGTGGTTGTGAGGACTGTAGAGTGAATATAACAGTGGTTGTGACGAATGTAGAGTGAATACAACAGTGGTTGTGAAGACTGAACAAGGAATATAACAGTGATTGTGAGGACTGGAGAGTGAATGTAAGAGGGATTGTGAGGAATGGAAAGTAAATATAAGAGTGATTTTGAGGACTAGAGAGTGAGAATAACTGTGATTGTGACGACTAAAGTGAATATAACAGTGGTTGTGAGTACTGGAATGGAAATATAAGAGTGGTTGTGAGGACTAGAGACTGAATATAACAGTAATTGTGAGGACTGGAGAGTGAATATAACAGTGATAGTGAGGACTAGAGAATGAATATAGGAGTGACTGTGAGGACTTGAGAGTGAATAGAACAGTGGTTGTGAGGACTTGAGAGGGAATATAACAGTGGCTGCGAGGACTGGAAAGGGATTATAACAGTGATAGTGAGGACTTTAGACGGAATATAACAGTGGCTGTTAGGACTGGAGAGGGAATATAACAGCGGTTGTGAGGACTAGCGAGTGAATATAACAGCGGTTGTAAGGACTAGAGAGTAAATATAACAGTGGTTGTTAGGACGGGAGAGTGAACATAACAGTGGTTGAGAGGACTCGAGAATTAATATAACAGTGGTTGTGAGGACTGGAGAGTGAATATAACAGTGGTTATGAGGACAGGAGACGGAATATACCAGTGGTTTTGTGGACTGGAGAGTGAATATAACAGAGGTTGTGAGGACTGGAGAAGGAATGTAACAGTGGTTGTAAGGACTAGAGAGGGAATATAACAGCGGTTGTGAGGACTAGAGAGTGAATATAACAGTGGTTGTGAGGACTAGAGAGTAACTATAACAGTGGTTGTGAGGACTGGAGAATTAATATAACAGTGGCTCTGAGGACTGGAGAGTGAATATAACAGTGGTTATGAGGTCTTGAGGCGGAATATAACAGTGGTTTTGTGCACTGGAGAGTGAATATAACAGTGGTTATGAGGACTGGAGAGTGAATATAACAGTGGTTGTGAGGACTGGAGAGTGAATATAACAGTGATTGTAAGGACTGGCGAGTGAATAACAGTGGTTGTGAGGACTGGAGAATGAATATAACAGTGGTTGTGAGGACTGTAGAGTGAATATGACAGTGGTTGTGAGGACAGGAAAGTAAATATAACAGTGGTTGTGAGGACTGGAGAGTGAAGATAACAGTGGTTGTGAGGACTGGAGAGTGAATATAACAGTGGTTGTGAGGGCTGGAGAGTGAATGCAACAGTGGGGTTGAGGACTGGAGAGTGAATATAACAGTGGTAGTGAAGACTGGAGAGTGAATATAACAGTGTTTGCGAGTACTGGATAGTGAATATAACAGTGGTTGTGAGGGCTGGAGAGTGGATATAACAGTGGTTCTGACGACTGGAGAGTGAATATAACAGAGGTTGTGAGGATTGGAGAGTGAATATAACAGTGATTGTGATGACTGGAGAGTTAATATAACATTGGTTGTTAGGACTAGAGAGTGAATATAACAGTGTCTGTTAGGACTGGAGACTGAATATAACAGTGGTTGTGAGGACTTGAGAGTGAATATAACAGTGGTTGTGATTACTGGAGAGTGAATATAACAGTGGTTGTGAGGACTGGAGAGTGAATATAACAGTGGTTGTGAGGACTGGAGAGTGAATATAACAGTGGTTGTGATTACTGGAGAGTGAATATAACAGTGGTTGTGAGGACTGGAGAGTGAATATAACAGTGGTTGTGAGGACTGGAGAGTGAGTATAACAGTGATTGTGATAACTGGAGAGTGAATATAACAGTGGTTATGAGGACTGGAGAGTGAATATAACAGTGGTTGTGATTACTGGAGAGTGAATATAACATTGGTTGTTAGGACTAGAGAGTGAATATAACAGTGTCTGTTAGGACTGGAGACTGAATATAACAGTGGTTGTGATTACTGGAGAGTGAATATAACAGTGGTTGTGAGGACTGGAGAGTGAATATAACAGTGGTTGTGAGGACTGGAGAGTGAGTATAACAGTGATTGTGATTACTGGAGAGTGAATATAACAGTGGTTATGAGGACTGGAGAGTGAATATAACAGTGGTTGTGAGGACTGGAGAGTGAATATAACAGTGGTTATGAGGACTGGAGAGTGAATATAACAGTGGTTGTGAGGACTGAAGGGTGAATATAACAGTGGTTGTGAGGACTGGAGAGTGAATATAACAGTGGTTGTGAGGACTGGAGAGTGAAT
>NC_091322.1:18102419-18119919 GCF_038502225.1 Cherax quadricarinatus
TACGTATGGAACCTGCCTCCACTTCATTGCTTCCCAAACTATTCCACTTCCTGACAACTCTGTGGCCGAAGAAATACTTCCTAACATCTATGTGATTCAACTTCCAATTGTGACCCCTTGTTGTTGTGCCTCATGTCTGGAACATCCTGTCTCTGTCCACCTTGTCGATTCCTGTCAGTATTTTGTATGTCGTTATCATGTCCCCCCTATCTCTCTTGTACTCCAGTGTCGTCAGGTCGATTTCCCTTAACCTCTCCTCGTAGGACATACCTCTTAGCTCAGGGACTAGTCTTGTTGCAAACCTTTGCACTTTCTCTAGTTTCTTTACGTGCTTGGCTAGGTGTGGGTTCCAAACTGATGCCGCATACTCCAATATGGGCCTAACGTACACGGTGTACAGGGTCCTGAACGATTCCTTATTAAGATGTCGGAATGCTGTCCTGAGGTTTGCTAGGCGGCCATATGCTGCAGCAGTTATTTGATTGATGTTCACCTCAGATGTACTCGGTGTTATATTCACCCCAATATCAGTTTCCTTGAGTGAGGTTTGTAGTCTCTGGCCCCCTAGACTGTACTCCGTCTGTGGTCTTCTTTGCTCTTCCCCAATCTTCATGACTTTGCACGGGGTAGAACTCCAGGAGCCAGTTTCTGGACCAGGCCTGCAGCCTGTCCAAATCTCTTTGTATTTCTGCTTGGTCCTCCTTCTTTTGTTCAAAGTGTGTATGTGTACTCACCTATTTGTGGTTGCAGGGGTCGAGTCTTAGCTCCTGGCCCCGCCTCTTCACCGGTTGCTACTGGGCTCTCTCTCTCCCCGCTCCATGAGCTTTATCAAACCTCGTCTTAAAACTGTGTATGGTTCCTGCCTCCACTACGTCATTTTCTAGGCTATTCCACTGCCTTACAACTCTATGACTGAAGAAATACTTCCTACTATCTCTCTGACTCATTTGTGTCTTCAACTTCCAATTGTGGCCTCTTGTTTCTGTGTCCCCTCCCTGGAACATCCTGTCTTTGTCCACCTTGTCTATTCCAGGCAGTATTTTATATGTCGTTATCATGTCTCCCCTGACCCTCCTGTCCTCCAGTGTCGTCAGGCCGATTTCCCTTAATCTTTCTTCATAGGACATTCCCCTTAGCTCTGGAACTAACCTTGTCGCAAACCTTTGTACTTTCTCTAGTTTCTTGACGTGCTTTATCAAGTGCGGGTTCCAAACAGGTGCTGCATACTCCAGTATGGGCCTGACATACACGGTGTACAGTGTCTTGAATGATTCCTTACTAAGGTATCGGAATATTGTTCTCAGGTTTGCCAGGCGCCCATATGCTGCAGCAATTATCTGATTGTGTGCTTCCAGAGACATGCTCGGTGTTATACTCACCCCAAGATCTTTCTCCTTGAGTGAGGTTTGCAGTCTTTGGCCACCTAGCCTATACTCTGTCTGTGGTCTTCTGTGCCCTTTCCCTATCTTCATGACTTTGCATTTGGCAGGATTAAATTCGAGAAGCCATTTGCTGGACCAGGTGTCCAGTCTGTCCAGGTCTCTTTGAAGTCCTGCCTGGTCCTCATCAGATTTAATTCTCCTCATTAACTTCACATCATCTGCAAACAGGGACACTTCTGAGTCTAACCCTTCCGTCATGTCGTTCACATATACCAAAAATAGCACTGGTCCTAAGACCGACCCCTGTGGGACCCCGCTCGTCACAGGTGCCCACTGTGATACATCATTACGTACCATGACTCGTTGTTGCCTCCCTGTCAGGTATTCTCTGATCCATTGCAGTGCCCTTCCTGTTATATGCGCCTGATGCTCTAGCTTCTGCACTAATCTCTTGTGAGGAACTGTGTCAAAGGCCTTCTTGCAGTCCAAGAAGATGCAATCAACCCACCCCTCTCTCTCGTGTCTTACTTCTGTTATTTTATCATAAAACTCCAGAAGGTTTGTGACACAGGATTTGCCTTCCGTGAATCCGTGCTGGTTGGCATTTATACTCTTGTTCCGTTCCAGGTGCTCCACCACCCTCCTCCTGATAATCTTCTCCATAATTTTGCATACTATACACGTCAATGACACAGGTCTATAGTTTAGTGCCTCTTTTCTGTCTCCTTTTTTAAAAATGGGAACTACATTTGCCGTGTGTTAGTTTGTGTGTGTGTGTGTGTGTGTGTGTGTGTGTGTGTGTGTGTGTGTGTGTGTGTGTGTGTGTGTGTGTGTGTGTGTGTTTGTGTGTGTGTATGTGTGTGTGTGCGTGTGTATTTGTGTGTGTGTGCGTGTGTGTGCGTGTGTGTGTGTGTGTGAGTGTGTGTGTGTGTGTGTGTGTGTGTGTGTGTGTGTGTGTGTGTGTGTGTGTGTGTGTGTTAGTGCGTGTGTGTGTGTTTGTGTGTGTGTACTCACCTACTTGTACTTACCTAGTTGAGGTTGCGGGGGTCGAGTCCGAGCTCCTGGCCCCGCCTCTTCACTGATCGCTACTAGGTCACTCTCCCTGAGCCGTGAGCTTCATCATACCTCCGCTTGTGTGTGTGTGTACTCACCTATTTGTACTCACCTATTTGTGGTTGCAGGGGTCGAGTCTTAGCTCCTGGCCCCGCCTCTTCACCGGTTGCTACTGGGCCCTCTCTCTCCCCGCTCCATGAGCTTTATCAAACCTCGTCTTAAAACTGTGTATGGTTCCTGCCTCCACTACCTCATTTTCTAGGCTATTCCACTGCCTTACAACTCTATGACTGAAGAAATATTTCCTAATATCTCTCTGACTCATTTGTGTCTTCAACTTCCAATTGTGGCCTCTTGTTTCTGTGTCCCCTCCCTGGAACATCCTGTCTTTGTCCACCTTGTCTATTCCACGCAGTATTTTATATGTCGTTATCATGTCTCCCCTGACCCTCCTGTCCTCCAGTGTCGTCAGGCCGATTTCCCTTAATCTTTCTTCATAGGACATTCCCCTTAGCTCTGGAACTAACCTTGTCGCAAACCTTTGTACTTTCTCTAGTTTCTTGACGTGCTTTATCAAGTGCGGGTTCCAAAAAGGTGCTGCATACTCCAGTATGGGCCTGACATACACGGTGTACAGTGTCTTGAATGATTCCTTACTAAGGTATCGGAATATTGTTCTCAGGTTTGCCAGGCGCCCATATGCTGCAGCAATTATCTGATTGTGTGCTTCCAGAGACATGCTCGGTGTTATACTCACCCCAAGATCTTTCTCCTTGAGCGAGGTTTGCAGTCTTTGGCCACCTAGCCTATACTCTGTCTGTGGTCTTCTGTGCCCTTTCCCTATCTTCATGACTTTGCATTTGGCAGGATTAAATTCGAGAAGCCATTTGCTGGACCAGGTGTCCAGTCTGTCCAGGTCTCTTTGAAGTCCTGCCTGGTCCTCATCAGATTTAATTCTCCTCATTAACTTCACATCATCTGCAAACAGGGACACTTCTGAGTCTAACCCTTCCGTCATGTCGTTCACATATACCAAAAATAGCACTGGTCCTAAGACCGACCCCTGTGGGACCCCGCTCGTCACAGGTGCCCACTGTGATACATCATTACGTACCATGACTCGTTGTTGCCTCCCTGTCAGGTATTCTCTGATCCATTGCAGTGCCCTTCCTGTTATATGCGCCTGATGCTCTAGCTTCTGCACTAATCTCTTGTGAGGAACTGTGTCAAAGGCCTTCTTGCAGTCCAAGAAGATGCAATCAACCCACCCCTCTCTCTCGTGTCTTACTTCTGTTATTTTATCATAAAACTCCAGAAGGTTTGTGACACAGGATTTGCCTTCCGTGAATCCGTGCTGGTTGGCATTTATACTCTTGTTCCGTTCCAGGTGCTCCACCACTCTCCTCCTGATAATCTTCTCCATAATTTTGCATACTATACACGTCAATGACAAAGGCCGTGTGTTAGTTTGTGTGTGTGTGTGTGTGTGTGTGTGTGTGTGTGTGTGTGTGTGTGTGTGTGTGTGTGTGTGTGTGTGTGTGTGTGTGTTTGTGTGTGTGTATGTGTGTGTGTGCGTGTGTATTTGTGTGTGTGTGCGTGTGTGTGCGTGTGTGTGTGTGTGAGTGAGTGAGTGTGTGTGTGTGTGTGTGTGTGTGTGTGTGTGTGTGTGTGTGTGTGTTAGTGCGTGTGTGTGTGTTTGTGTGTGTGTACTCACCTACTTGTACTTACCTAGTTGAGGTTGCGGGGGTCGAGTCCTAGCTCCTGGCCCCGCCTCTTCACTGATCGCTACTAGGTCACTCTCCCTGAGCCGTGAGCTTTATCATACCTCTGCTTGTGTGTGTGTGTACTCACCTATTTGTGGTTGCAGGGGTCGAGTCTTAGCTCCTGGCCCCGCCTCTTCACCGGTTGCTACTGGGCCCTCTCTCTCCCCGCTCCATGAGCTTTATCAAACCTCGTCTTAAAACTGTGTATGGTTCCTGCCTTCACTACGTCATGTGTGTATGTGTGTGGTGTGTGGTGTGTGTGGTGTGTGTGTGTGTGTGTGTGTGTGTGTGTGTGTGTGTGTGTGTGTGTGTGTGTGTGTGTGTGTGTGTGTTAGTTACCATTTTGTCCTAGGCACATGTCGATTAGACACTAGACCAGTTGCATATGCGTGCGTGTGTGTGTGTGTGTGTGTACTCACCTATTTGTACTCACCTATTTGTGGTTGCAGGGGTCGAGTCACAGCTCCTGGCCCCGCCTCTTCGCTGATTGCTACTAGGTCCTCTCTCTCCCTGCCCCATAAGCTCTACTATACCTCGCCTTAAAACTATGTATGGTTCCCGCCTCCACTACGTCACTTTCTAGGCCATTCCACGGCCTGACTACTCTATGATTGAAGAAATACTTCCTAACATCCCTTTGATTCATCTGAGTCTTCAACTTCCAATTGTGACCTCTTGTGTCTGTGTCCCTTCTCTGGAACATCCCGTCTTTGTCCACCTTGTCTATTCCGCGCAGTATTTTATATGTCGTTATCATGTCTCCCCTGACCCTCCTGTCCTCCAGTGTCGTCAGGCCGATTTCCCTTAACCTTTCTTCGTAGGACAATCCCCGCAGCTCTGGGACTAGTCTTGTTGCAAACCTTTGCACTTTCTCTAATTTCTTGACGTGCTTGACTAGGTGTGGATTCCAAACTGGTGCTGCATACTCCAGTATGGGCCTGACGTAAATGGTATACAGAGTCTTGAACGAATCCTTACTGAGGTATCGGAACGCTATCCGTAGGTTTGCCAGGCGCCCGTATGCTGCAGCAGTTACCTGATTGATGTGCGCCTCAGGAGATATGCTCGGTGTTAAACTCACCCCCAGATCTTTTTCCTTGAGTGAGGTTTGCAGTCTTTGGCCATCTAAACTATATTGTGTCTGCGGTCTTCTTTGCCCTTCCCCAATCTTCATGACTTTGCATTTGGCAGGGTTAAATTCAAGGAGCCAGTTGCTGGACCAGGCTTGTAGCCTGTCCAGGTCTCTTTGTAGTCCTGCCTGATCCTCATCCGATTTGTTTCTTCTCATTAACTTCGCATCATCTGCAAACAAGGACACTTCTGAGTCTATCCCTTCCGTTATGTCGTTCACATATACCAAGAACAGCACAGGTCCTAGGACTGACCCCTGTGGAACCCCGCTTGTCACAGGCGCCCACTCTGACACCTCGTCGCGTACCATGACTCGTTGTTGCCTCCCTGTCAGGTATTCTCTGATCCATTGCAGTGCCTTTCCTGTTATATGTGCCTGATCCTCTAGCTTTTGCAGTAACCTCTTGTGAGGAACTGTGTCGAAGGCCTTCTTGCAGTCCAAAAATATGCAGTCGATCAACCCCTCTCTCTCTTGTCTTACTTCTGTCACCTTGTCATAAAACTCTAGTAGGTTTGTGACACAGGATTTTCCTTCCCTGAAACCGTGCTGGTTGTCAATTATACACTTGTTTCTTTCCAGGTGCCCCACCACTCTCCTCCTGATGATCTTCTCCATGACCTTGCATACTATACACGTTAGTGATACAGGTCTGTAGTTTAGTGCCTCATGTCTGTCTCCCTTTTTAAAAATTGGGACTACATTTGCCATTTTCCATACCTCAGGGAGTTGCCCAGTTTCAAATGATGTGTTGAAGATCTTTGTTAATGGCTCACACAATATCTCTGCTTCCTCTTTAAGGACCCATGGAGAGATGTTGTCTGGTCCCACCGCCTTTGAGGTGTCAAGTTCGCATAGCAGCTTCTTCACCTCCTCCTTGGTTATATGTACCTCATCCAGCACTTGCTGGTGTGCCCCCCTGTTCTGATTTCCTGGAGTCCTACTTGGTTCCCACTGTAAATACCTCTTTAAATCTTGTGTTAAGCTCCTGACATACCTCTTGGTCGTTTCTTGGGAATTCCCCATCACCCTTCCTCAGTCTGATTACCTGGTCCTTGACTGTTGTTTTCCTCCTGATGTGGCTGTACAACAGCTTCGGGTCAGTCTTTTCTTTTGATGCTATGTCATTTTCATATTGTCTCTGAGCTTCCCTTCTTATCTGTGCATATTCGTTTCTGGCTCTTCGGCTGATTTCTTTATTTTCCTGAGTTCTCTGTCTTCTGTACTTTTTCTATTCTCTAGTACACCTAGTTTTTGCCTCCCTACACCTTTGGGTGAACCAAGGACTCGTTCTGTTCTTCCCATTATTTCTGTTTCCCTTGGGAACAAACCTCTCCTCTGCCTCCTTGCATTTTGTTGCTACATAGTCCATCATTTCTTGTACTGGTTTTCCTGTCAGTTCCCTCTCCCACTGAATGTCTTGAAAGAAGTTCCTCAAGCCTGAGTAGTTCCCCCTTTTGTAGTTTGGTTTTTCCCACCCTATTCCTGCTGCTCTCTCCACTTGGAGCTCAACTATGTAGTCGAAGCACAGAACCACATGATCACTAGCTCCCAGGGGCCTTTCATACATAATATCCTCGATGTCAGAACTACTCAAGGTGAATACAAGGTCCAGTCTTGCTGGTTCATCCTCTCCTCTCTCTCTCTGGTAGTGTCTCTAACATGTTGATGCATGAGGTTTTCCAGTACCACATCCATCATCTTGGCTCTCCATGTTTCGGGACCCCCATGGGGCTCCAGGTTTTCCCAGTCAATCTCCTTGTGATTGAAATCACCCATAATTAGTAACTTTGCTCCCCCATGTGTGCTCTCCTGGCCACCTCGGCTAGTGTGTCGACCATTGCTCTGTTGCTCTCATCGTATTCTTCTCTTGGCCTCCTGCAGTTCTGTGGTGGGTTGTACATTACTGCAATTATCACCTTATGTCCCTCAGACTGGATTGTTCCTACTAAGTAGTCCCTTTCGCCCGTGCCATCCATTCCTTCCATTTTCTCAAACCCCCACTGGTTTTTAATGAGCAGGGCAACTCCTCCTCCCCCTCTCCTCCCTCTGTCTTTCCTGAGAATTTGATATCCAGATGGAAAGATTGAATCTGTTATTATTCTGGTGAGTTTTGTTTCTGTGAGTGCTATTATGTCTGGGGATGTCTCCTTGATTCTTTCGTGCCACTCCTCATACTTATTTGTTATTCCATCTGCATTTGCATACCACACCTTCAACTTCTTTTCTAAGATTGTGGTCTGGGAGGTGTATTGGGGTTGGGGAAGTGGGAGACCTGATAAGGAACTATGTGTGGTTGCTGTGGGGGTGGAGTTTGTAATGCAGTGGGTGGGGGCATTGGATGTGGCATGGGTGTTTTGGTTTAGAGTGTTTGGTTGCACTGGGGTTGACCTGGTTGAGAGGCTTCTATAGGAAGTTGTGAGGGAGGCTGTATTTGATCTTCCTGTGTCTGTGATCTCCTGTCTGTCTTCTCCATCCCCTCTCTTTCCTCCTTTCGCCTTTGTACCATCTCTCTCTGTTTCTTCCTTTCTGCTTGTGCTCTGTCGCGGTCGAGATACACCTTCCTGTATGCTGGCATGTCCCTTAATCGTGCTTTCTCCTGCAGGATCCTGTTCCGAGTCGATTCTGCCTTGAAGGTCACTTTCACTGGCCAGGTTCTTTTTTTTACAAACCCCCCTATTCTCCGAAAATTTTCCAGCTGGGTCATGTCGTCTTCTCCTATTGCTTTCATGATGCTTTCAATTGCTTTTTTTTTCCTTTGTTTTCTTGCTTCATATGTTTCCCCTTCAACTTCCTGGAGCCCATACACAAAGACTGACCTCACCCTTTCATGCTCCCACTGCATATCCCTGTGTATCCCCTCATTCAATTTGATTTCCTCCATTGCAGCTTTCCTTTCTTCAGTTTCACTAGCTAATGTACTTGGGCTCAGTGGCCTATCATTTTCCCTTCTCGGCTTTCCCTGGGCTCTGCTGTGGTCTGTTAGGACCTCCACATATAGCTTAGCTCTTTCATTTACTACAGTCTCCACAGATTGAGCTTCTACATGCTGTTTTGCTCCTTCTTTCCCTACAGTCCCCTTATTTGTGACTGAGGTAGCAGTCTCTGTTGTCAATCACAAAATGTTCTTCAGTTCTTTAGGCTGTTTCAGATTTTTCAGTTCCTCTTCTAAACTCTGTATCCTGGCCTCTGCTGCTTTGACCTGCGCCTCCCACTTCCTGCTTTCCATATCTATCCTCTCTTCCATTCTCATGCTAAGTTCTTCTAGTTTCTTTTCCCATTCATGTTCCCTTTTTGTGAGCTCTGCAGCCCAATCTTCCTTTGCAGTTTCCTCCTCCTGTCCCTTGGTTTTTCTTGTTGCTCTCTGGCAACCCATTTTTGTTTCATCCTGATTGTCTCAGAGTGGGAAACCTATGTAATTCTGTATGTTAGGTTAGTATTGTGTATGTCAGAGTGTGGGGGTGGGAGGTAGAGGAGGAACTGTGGCTATGTGGGAGAGTAGTGGGGAGGGGGAGTGGGAAGGAGAGTGAAGGAAGTGGTTGAGTGAGAGAGGGAGAGGGGGAAGGGGGGAGAGGTGGGGAGGGGGAGGGTGAAAGAGGGAGGGGAGGTATCAGGTGAAGGAGTGAGATGTCAGTGGGGGAGGGGGGGAGTGTATGTTTGAGTCTGCCAATGTGTGCATGTGTGTGTGTTGCGTGTGGGTGTGTGTGTGTGTGTGTGTGTGTGTGTGTGTGTGTGTGTGTGTGTGTGTGTGTGTGTGTGTGGGTGTGTGTGGGTGTGTGTGGGTGTGTGTGGGAGTGTGTGGGAGTGTGTGGGTGTGTGTGGATGTGTGTGGGTGTGTGTGGGTGTGTGTGGGAGTGTGTGGGTGTGTGTGGGTGTGTGTGGGTGTGTGTGGGTGTGTGTGGGTGTGTGTGTGTGTGTGTGTGTGTGTGTGTGTGTGTGGGTGTGTGTTGGTGTGTGTGTGTGTGTGGGTGTGTGTGTGTGTGTGTGTGTGTGGGTGTGTGGGTGTGTGTGGGAGTGTGTGGGTGTGTGTGGGTGTGTGTGGGTATGTGTGGGTGTGTGTGGGTGTGTGTGGGTGTGTGGGTGTGTGTGGGTATGTGTGGGTGTGTGTGGGTGTGTGTGGGGGTGTGGGTGTGTGGGTGTGTGGGTGTGTGTGGGTGTGTGGGTGTGTGTGGGTGTGTGTGGGTGTGTGTGGGTGTGTGTGGGTGTGTGTGTGTGTGTGTGGGTGTGTGTGGGTGTGCGTGCGCACACTAGGCTACGCTACTCTTTTGAAGATTATAAAAAAAAAAATCAAAATCAATTCCTTATTAATATACACTAATATATACTATATAACATTAATTGTGTACACTTGTGTTTGTGTGTGTGTGTGTTTACTAGCTTGTCGTTCTTTGAAAAAGAGGGGGGAGGGGTCACGTTAACACTATTTGTTATTGTTCATTGTTCACCAGTACTCTCCCGGCCCAGATCTTCGTTGTTCTTGGTTCACCGGTACTCTCCCGGCCCAGATTTTCGTTGTTCTTGGTTCACCGGTAGTCTCCCGGCCCAGATCTTCGTTGTTCTTAGTTCACCGGTACTCTTCCGGCCCAGATCTTCGTTGTTGTTGGTTCACCGGTACACTCCCGGCCCAGATCTTCGTTGTTCTTGGTTCACCGGTACTCTCCCGGCCCAGATCTTCGTTGTTGTTGGTTCCCCGGTACTCTCCCGGCCCAGATCTTCGTTGTTCTTGGTTCACCGGTACTCTCCGGGCCCAGATCTTCGTTGTTCTTGGTTCACCGGTACTCTCCCGGCCCAGATCTTCGTTGTTCTTGGTTCACCGGTACTCTCTGGGCCCAGATCTTCGTTGTTCTTGGTTCACCGGTACTCTCCCGGCCCAGATTTTCGTTGTTCTTGGTTCACCGGTAGTCTCCCGGCCCAGATCTTCGTTGTTCTTGGTTCACCGGTACTCTTCCGGCCCAGATCTTCGTTGTTGTTGGTTCACCGGTACACTCCCGGCCCAGATCTTCGTTGTTCTTGGTTCACCGGTCCTCTCCCGGCCCAGATCTTCGTTGTTGTTGGTTCCCCGGTACTCTCCCGGCCCAGATCTTCGTTGTTCTTGGTTCACCGGTACTCTCCCGGCCCAGATCTTCGTTGTTGTTGGTTCCCCGGTACTCTCCCGGCCCAGATCTTCGTTGTTCTTGGTTCACCGGTACTCTCCGGGCCCAGATCTTCGTTGTTGTTGGTTCACCGGTACTCTCCCTGCCCAGATCTTCGCACACTAGGCTACTTTACGTTTTGAAGATTATAGGATTATTTTTTCTCACTCAATTCCTTATTAATATATACTAATGTTTATTATAATAATAATTACTGGTGCACACGTGTGTTTGTATGTACGTACTTGTTTACTTACGTGTGTTTGTATGTGGGTGCACACGTGTGTTTGTATGTGCGTACTTGTTTTTACTGGTGCGTACACGAGTGTTGGTATGTGCGTACTTGTTTACTGGTGCACACGTGTGTTTGTATGTGCGTACTTGTTTACTGGTGCACACGTGTGTTTGTATGTGCGTACTTGTTTACTGGTGCACACGTGTGTTTGTATGTGCGTACTTGTTTACTGGTGCACATGTGTGTTTGTATGTGCGTACTTGTTTACTGGTGCACACGTGTGTTTGTATGTGCGTACTTGTTTACTGGTGCACACGTGTATTTGTATGTGCGTACTTGTTTACTGGTGCACATGTGCGTTTGTATGTACGTACTTGTTTACTGGTGCACACGTGTGTTTGTATGTGCCTACTTGTTTACTGGTGCACACGTGTGTTTGTATGTACGTACTTGTCTACTAGCTTGTCGCTGTCAGGGGGGTCACTAGGCTACACGGAGGGGGTCACTAGGCTACACGGAGGGGGTCACTAGGCTACACGGAGGGGGTCACTAGGCTACACGGAGGGGGGCACTAGGCTTCACGGGGGGTCACTAGGCTGCACGGGGGGGTCACTAGGCTACACGGGGGGTGGTCACTAGACTACACGGGGGGTCACTAGGCTACACGGGGGGGTTTACTAGGTTACACGGGGGGGTTCACTAGGCTACACGGGGGGTCACTAGGCTACACGGGAGGTTCACTAGGCTACACGGGGGGGTCACTAGGCTACACGGGGGGGTCACTAGGCTACACGGGGGGGTCACTAGGCTGCACGGGGGGTCACTAGGCTACACAACTCTTCTGGAGTTTACCTGGAGATATTTAGATAATTTTCTAAACATTATCAGGGTTATCACTATCTATCTCCTGGTACTGAAATAGGGAGAGAGTGATGGTATAGCAACAACCAGCAGGGCGAGACACTGAGACTTTAGACACTAACCAAAATTAACCACAAATAGGCAAGTGATGTCGTCTGCACAATAATGGAGGTTCCTGCTGGTCGGCTGCTATCAACTCCTTCAATTTTGTAACTCTTTCAGGAACTTTATCATGCATTCAAGTTTTTATTTTATTTTTATTTTAAGACTTGGTATTCCCTCTTTTTTCTTTAGTACAGTATTATGGTCATAACAAGTCTGATGATGTTAGCTACCTTCACAACACCAACAGCTGGGGATTGACTAATTTTTTTCTTACTTTCAGTATTTACTTAATCACTCTTTTATGACCTTATCACTACACTGCTGTTATAACCAACTAACATATGTATTTGTTAATATTTCAGATCACACCGTTAACCCAATTAACTGTTTGGATATTTTGTGTCAACACTGGGGCCAGTAGCCTGATCAGCTGACTGCTACCCTCCCTCACTCACAATTCATTCAAATTTAAATTGTAAACTTCTTGATCTTATCACATTATTCGCACTCTTGAAAGCTATTACACTCTTGTAGGTATGTTCACTGATTCACTCACGTACGATGACCGCTAATAATATCTTAGGACAGCCACTAGAACGCTAAATCCTGCGAGCACTATTCAGCGATACTGCTTCACGTGTGTGTGTGTGTGTGTGTGTGTGTGTGTGTGTGTGTATGTGTGTGAGTGTGTGTATGAGTGTGTGTGTGTGTGTGTGTGTGTGTGTGTGTGTGTGTGTGTGTGTGTGTGTGTGTATGTGTGAATGTGCGTGTGTGTGTGTGTGTGTGTGTGTGTGTCTACTCACCTATTTGCGGTTGCAGGGGTCGATTCATAGCTCCTGGCCCCGGCTCTTCACTGATTGCTACTAGGTCCTCTCTCTTCCTGCTCCATGAGCTTCATCACACCTAACCTTAAAACTATGTATGGTTCCCGCCTTCACTACGCCACTTTCTATTCCACTGCCTGACAACTCTATGACTGAAGAAATACTTCCTAACATGTGTGTGTGTGTGTGTGTGTGTGTGTGTGTGTGTGAGTGTGTGTACTCACCTAATTGTACTCACCTAATTGTGGTTGCAGGGGTCGAGACTCAGCTCCTGGCCCCGCCTCTTCACTGATCGCTACTGGGTCCTCTCTCTCTCTGCTTCCTGAGCTTTGTCATACCTCTTCTTAAAACTATGTATGGTTCCTGCCTCCACTACTTCACTTGCTAGTCTATTCCACTTCCTGACGACTCTATGACTGAAGAAATACTTCCTAACGTCCCTGTGACTCGTCTGAGTCTTCAGCTTCCAGCTGTGATCCCTTGTCCCTGTGTCCCCTCTCTGGAACATCCTATCTCTGTCTACCTTGTCTATTCCCCGCAGTATCTTGTATGTCGTTATCATGTCTCCCCTGACCCTTCCGTCCTCCAGTGTCGTCAGTCCGATTTCCCTTAACCTTTCCTCGTACGACATTCCCTTGAGCTCTATTACTAGCCTTGTTGCAAACCTTTGTACTTTCTCTAACTTCTTGACGTGCTTGACCAGGTGTGGGTTCCAGACTGGTGGTGCATACTCCAGTATGGGCCTAACATACACAGTGTACAGGGTCTTGAACGATTCCTTATTATGGTATCGGAACGCTATTCTCAGGTTTGCCAGGCGCCCGTATGCTGCAGCGGTTATTTGGTTGATGTGTGCCTCCGGTGATGTGCTCGGTGTTATGGTCACCCCAAGGTCTTTCTCCCTGAGTGAGGTCTGTAGTCTTTGTCCACCTAGCCTATACTCTGTCTGCGGTCTTCTTTGCCCCTCCCCAATCTTCATGACTTTGCATTTGGCTGGATTGAATTCGAGAAGCCAGTTACTTAACCACACGTCCAGCCTGTCCAGGTCTCTCTGCAGTCCTGCCTCATCCTCGTCCGATTTAATTCTTCTCATCAACTTCACGTCATCTGCGAACAGGGACACTTCAGAGTCTATTCCTTCCATCATGTCGTTCACATATATCAAAAATAGCACTGGTCCTGGTCCTGGGACCCCGCTCGTAACAGGCGCCCACTGTGATACCTCTTCGCGTACCATGACTAGTTGCTGCCTCCCTGTCAGGTATTCCCTTATCCATTGCAGTGCCCTCCCTTTTACATGCGCCTGATCCTCCAGCTTCTGCACTAATCTCTTGTGGGGAATTGTGTCAAAGGCCTTCCTGCAGTCTAGGAAAACGCAATCTACCCACCCCTTTCTCTCGTGTCTTACTTCTGTTACCTTGTCATAAAACTCCAGGAGGTTTGTGATACAAGATTTGCCTTCCATGAACCCATGCTGGTTTTCATTTATAATCTTGTTCCTTTCCAGGTGTTCGACCACTCTCCTCCTGATAATCTTATCCATGACTTTGCACACAATACATGTCAGAGACACAGGTCTGTAGTTTAGTGTGTGTGTGTGTGTGTGTGTGTGTGTGTGTGTGTGTGTGTGTGTGTGTGTGTGTGTGTGTGTGTGTGTGAGTGTGAGTGTGAGTGTGAGTGTGAGTGTATAACTGTCTTCTCTCTTCATCCGCCTAAATGTTTCCCTTAACATGGCTCTCACATAAGATACACTACTGTTGTTGTTGTTAGTGTTGCTGTTTCATTTGTCTTCTTGTTTTTCCTCTATTTCCCTTTTACTTCCCTTTTAAATATAGAAAATTCGCTCTCGTTTTCAACGTTCATTTTCTGACGTATTTCCCAGAGGCAAATCACTGAACGTTTTATATGGGGAAAATATTCTGTTTTAGGTTACTTATGACGCTTGTTATGCTATAGTGTGACTTGTGTCTTTCCTACCAGATCAGCCAGGCTGTTTGTATTAGCGGCCAGCTGGTACATGTAGCCGTCACAAGCCAGCTGGTCCTGTACATGTAGCAGGAAGCTGGCCAGCTTGCTCTTGGACACCAATGTCTTCGGGTCCGGCAATATTTCTGATGTCTGGTGGAAGCATGTCGAAGAGTCTTGGTCCACGCATGTTGACACAGTGTTTTTCTATTGTATCTATGGCCACCCGTCCTTTTCAGTCGCTTTATCTCACACTTTATTACAAAGCTTTGGGATAAAGCCTCATGTGAAACATCGTGATAATTAACTTAGGTTATTTCCGATATGTTTATTACCATGGTTAACTACGCTTTAATTCCCTCCAGCAACTTGTTACAGCAGTGTGACCTTGTCCTTCCCTCCAGTAACTTGTTACAGCAGTGTGACCTTGTCCTTCCCTCCAGCAACTTGTTACAGCAGTGTGACCATGCCCTTCCCTCCAGTAGCTTGTTACAGCAGTGTGACCATGCCCTTCCCTCCAGTAGCTTGTTACAGCAGTGTGACCATGCCCTTCCCTCCAGTAACTTGTTACAGCAGTGTAACCTTGTCCTTCCCTCCAGTAACTTGTTACAGCAGTGTGACCTTGTCCTTCCCTCCAGTAACTTGTTACAGCTGTGTGACCTTGTCCTTCCCTCCAGTAACTTGTTACAGCAGTGTGACCTTGTCCTTCCCTCCAGTAACTTGTTACAGCAGTGTGACCTTGTCCTTCCCTCCAGTAACTTGTTACAGCAGTGTGACCATGCCCTTCCCTCCAGTAACTTGTTACAGCAGTGTGACCTTCTCCTTCCCTCCAGTAACTTGTTACAGCAGTGTGACCTTGTCCTTCCCTCCAGTAACTTGTTACAGCAGTGTGACCATGTCCTTCCCTCCAGTAACTTGTTACAGCAGTGTGACCATGTCCTTCCCTCCAGTAACTTGTTACAGCAGTGTGACCATGCCCTTCCCTCCAGTACCTTGTTACAGCAGTGTGACCTTGTCCTTCCCTCCAGTAACTTGTTACAGCAGTGTGACCATGTCCTTCCCTCCAGTAACTTGTTACAGCAGTGTGACCATGTCCTTCCCTCCAGTAACTTGTTACAGCAGTGTGACCATGTCCTTCCCTCCAGTAACTTGTTACAGCAGTGTGACCATGCCCTTCCCTCCAGTAGCTTGTTACAGCAGTGTGACCTTGTCCTTCCCTCCAGTAACTTGTTACAGCAGTGTCACCTTGTCCTTACCTCCAGTAACTTGTTACAGCAGTGTGACCTTGTCCTTCCCTCCAGTAACTTGTTACAGCAGTGTGACCTTGTCCTTCCCTCCAGTAACTTGTTACAGCAGTGTGACCTTGTCCTTCCCTCCAGTAACTTGTTACAGCAGTGTGACCTTGTCCTTACCTCCAGTAACTTGTTACAGCAGTGTGACCTTGTCCTTCCCTCCAGTAACTTGTTACATCAGTGTGACCTTGTCCTTCCCTCCAGTAACTTGTTACATCAGTGTGACCTTGTCCTTCCCTCCAGTAACTTGTTACAGCAGTGTGACCATGCCCTTCCCTCCACTAAACGTGTTATAACAGCAAGTTAAGAACTACGTTCTGAAGTATCTTCTACGTATATATATATTCTCAAGAGTCTGTGTGTCTCATTCGTCTCCCTTAGAGAACACTCAGGTATGTTGGTTGTGAGTACACTTACCACTAGTGTTTTGTATGAAACTCAGTTATATCAAGTGTAAAGTGTACGTACAGAGGCAGGACCACACTACACTGTACGAACATTACAAGTGTCCCAAAACTCAGTCATTTATTGTCTGATCCATACAAAGCCTACTTGAATGACAAATTTTCTGCCCAAGGCAGCGCTGTGACACTAGTGGGTTTAGCGCTTTTTTTTATTATAATCTGTCAAGTTAATGATATCACGTCTCGAGTGTATATACGTTTTGCGTTATTTACATTAATATAAGATGACACTAATATATAAAATGTCTGAGTGTTGATATCAGCAGTCCTGAGCTTGTGTATGCGCAATGTATTTACTGGGTATTATAAGTCAGTATTTGAGGAAACCATAAAATCACGAAATGACTTCGTAACGTCATGGAGATATAATTATCCGTAACGAGGTCTTGATTACAAGCCTACAGTGATGCTAGGATTGCATTTAGAGTTATTGTAAATGCGTTTCCGTTACCTGTTGGATGGGTAGCTTATTAGTATCGGTTATCAATACTGTTGACAAGTTTTAGGTATGGTTGACCTATGTATGTATTATGTATATGAGGTTTTAAATAAAGTATAAAAAAAGAGTAAGTCCGGTAGTTCTCTGCTGAGCTACCACTGCCGGTGAAAAATAATGCAAAAGATGCTCAGACAGCCAAAAATTAGAAAAATTCTTGAAGATAGTGTCAGCTCCGGCATGGGTGACCGCGACAAGCCTAGCAAGCTAGGGCTTCCCTTCTCTCCGTGTCCACACATTTCAATGTTGTTTTCTCCAAGAGACCAAAGAACACATTTCACTAAGATTTGAACAACCACAGAGTAAATTCTTCCTGCGGAATTGGTACAGTTTGGCTACACATGCAACAACTTCAAGTCCACAAGGACAAGAAAACAAACAAAAAAAAAATGGGATTTCGAGAGAGGAAGGTCAAAGTTGGTTGCTCACAGCTGGGAAGGTCAGAGTGTCCAGTGCGCATTTCAACATTCTTCCACACTATGATCACACCAAGTGGTAGAGGCGCGTGTTCCTCTTCAAGTGGCAAAGTGGCAGAGATTGGGACAACAGTTAAAACACACTGCACTCAGCTCTCCTACGAAGCTTCTCTACACTGTGTGAGTTTTCTTGTAAGTTCACTTGACAGTACATCAAAAAATGAGCAGCTCGTACACTGAAGGATGTTTGTTTACAGTCTTATTTATAATTAAAAACGTCACAGTGTATAGAGTTTTATAAACACACACACAGTTGTGAGGGCGCATCTCTACTGTCACCGTGAGTTGATAATGAACAGATAGGTAACTGTGTGTGTGTGTAC
>NC_091322.1:18124919-18170027 GCF_038502225.1 Cherax quadricarinatus
AATGACCTCTACTATACAGGTTAGTGATACAGGTAGTTTAGTGCATCATGTCTGACTCCCTAAAAAACTACATGCCATCTTCCATACCTCAGGGAGTTGCCCAGTTTCAAATGATGTGTTGAAGATCTTCGTTAATGGTACACACAATGTCTCTGCTCCCTCTTTAAGGACCCACGGAGAGATGTTGTCTGGTCCCACCGCCTTTGAGTTGTCAAGTTCGCATAGCAGCTTCTTCACCTCCTCCTTGGTTATATGTACCTCATCCAGCACTTGCTGGTGCACCCCCCTGCTCTGATTTCCTGGAGTCCTACTGGTTTCCACTGTAAATACTTCTTTAAATCTTGTGTTGAGCTCCTGACATACCTCTTGGTCGTTTCTTGTGAATTCCCCATCACCCTTCCTCAGTCTGATTACCTGATCCTTGACTGTTGTTTTCCTCCTGATGTGGCTGTACAACAGCTTCGGGTCAGTCTTGACTTTCGATGCTATGTCATTTTCGTATTGCCGCTGAGCCTCCCTTCTTATCTGTGCATATTCGTTTCTGGCTCTTCGGCTAATCTCTTTATTTTCCTGAGTTCTCTGTCTTCTGTACCTTTTCCATTATCTAGTACACCTAGTTTTTGCCTCCCTACACCTTTGGGTGAACCAAGGACTCATTCTGTTCTTCCCATTATTTCTGTTTCCCTTGGGAACAAACCTCTCCTCTGCCTCCTTGCATTTTGTTGCCACATAGTCCATCATTTCTTGTACTGGTTTTCCTGTCAGTTCCCTCTCCCACTGAATGTCTTGAAAGAAGTTCCTCAAGCCTGAGTAGTTCCCCCTTTTGTAGTTTGGTTTTTCCCACCCTATTCCTGCTGCTCTCTCTACTTGGAGCTCAACTATATAGTCGAAGCACAGAACCACATGATCACTAGCTCCCAGGGGCCTTTCATACATGATATCCTCGATGTCAGAACTACTCAAGGTGAATACAAGGTCCAGTCTTGCTGGTTCATCCTCTCCTCTCTCTCTGGTAGTGTTTCTAACATGTTGATGCATGAGGTTTTCCAGTACCACATCCATCATCTTGGCTCTCCATGTTTCGGGACCCCCATGGGGCTCCAGGTTTTCCCAGTCAATCTCCTTGTGATTGAAATCACCAATAATTAGTAACTTTGCTCTGCCATGTGTGCTCTCCTGGCCACCTCGGCTAGTGTGTCGACCATTGCTCTGTTGCTCTCATCGTATTCTTCTCTTGGCCTCCTGCAGTTCTGTGGTGGGTTGTACATTACTGCAATTATCACCTTATGTCCCTCAGACTGGATTGTTCCTACTAAGTAGTCCCTTTCGCCCGTGCCATCCATTCCTTCCATTTTCTCAAACCCCCACTGGTTTTTAATGAGCAGTGCAACTCCTCCTCCCCCTCTCCTCCCTCTGTCTTTCCTGAGGATTTGATATCCGGAAGGAAAGATTGAATCTGTTATTATTCTGGTGAGTTTTGTTTCTGTGAGTGCTATTATGTCTGGGGATGTCTCCTTGATTCTTTCATGCCACTCCTCATACTTATTTGTTATTCCATCTGCATTTGTATACCACACCTTCAACTTCTTTTCTAAGACTATGGTCTGGGAGGTGTAATGGGGTTGGGGAAGTGGGAGACCTGATAAGGAACTATGGGTGGTTGCTGTGGGGGTGGAGTTTGTAATGAAGTGGGTGGGGGCATTGGATGTGGCATGGGTGTTTTGGTTTAGAGTGTTTGGTTGCACTGGGGTTGACCTGGTTGAGAGGTTTCTATAGGAAGTTGTGAGGGAGGCTGTATTTGATCTTCCTGTGTCTGTGATCTCCTGTCTGCCTTCTCCATCCCCTCTCTTTCCTCCTTTCGCCTTTGTACCATCTCTCTCTGTTTCTTCCTTTCTGCTTGTGTTCTGTCGCGGTCAAGATACACCTTCCTGTATGCTGGCATGTCCCTTAATCGTGCTTTCTCCTGCAGGATCCTGTTCCGAGTCGATTCTGCCTTGAAGGTCACTTTCACTGGCCGGGTTCTTTTTTTTACAAACCCCCCTATTCTCCGAAAATTTTCCAGCTGGGTCATGTCGTCTTCTCCTATTGCTTTCATGATGCTTTAAATTGCTTTTTTTTTCCCTTGTTTTCTTGCTTCATGTGTTTCACCTTCAGCTTTCTGGAGCCCATACACAAAGACTGACCTCACCCTTTCATGCTCCCACTGCATATCCCTGTGTATCCCCTCATTCAATTTGATTTCCTCCATTGCAGCTTTCCTTTCTTCAGTTTCACTAGCTAATGTACTTAGGCTCAGTGGCCTGTCATTTTCCCTTCTCGGCTTTACCTGGGCTCTGCTGTGGTCTGTTAGGGCCTCCACATATAGCTTAGCTCTTTCATTTACTACAGTCTCCACTGATTGAGCTTCTACATGCAGTTTTGCTCCTTCTTTCCCTACAGTCCCCTTATTTGTGACTGAGGTAGCAGTCTCTGTTGTCAATCCCAAAATGTTCTTTAGTTCTTTAGGCTGTTTCAGATTTTTCAGTTCCTCTTCTAAACTCTGTATCCTGGCCTCTGCTGCTTTGACTTGCACCTCCCACTTCCTGCTTTCAATGTCTATCCTCTCTTCCATTCTCATGCTAAGTTCTTCTAGTTTCTTTTCCCATTCATGTTCCCTTTTTGTGAGCTCTGCTGCCTAGTCTTCCTTTGCAGTTTCCTCCTCCTGTCCCTTGGTTTTTCTTGTTGCTCTCTGGCAACCCATTTTTGTTTCATCCTGATTGTCTCAGAGTGGGAAACCTATGTAATTCTGTATGTTAGGTTAGTATTGTGTATGTCAGAGTGTGGGGGGGGGAGGTAGAGGAAGAACTGTGGCTATGTGGGAGAGTAGTGGGGAGGGGGAGTGGGAAGGAGAGTGAAGGAAGTGGGTGAGAGAGGGAGAGGGGGAAGGAGGGAGAAGTGGGGAGGGTGAGGGTGAAAGAGGGAGGGGAGGGATCAGGTGAAGGAGTGAGATGTCGGTGGGGGAGGGGGAGTGTATGTGTGTGTGTGTGTGTGTGTGTGTGTGTGTGTGTGTGTGTGTGTGTGTGTGTGTGTGTGTGTGTGTGTGTGTGTGTGTGTGTGTGTGTGTGTGTGTGTTGCATGTGTGCATGTGTGTTATGTGTGTGTGTTTTGTGTGTGTGTGTGTGTGTGTGTGTGTATGTGTGTGTGTGTGTGTGAGTGATGTGCGTGTGTGTGGGGGGTTGTGGGGGTGTGTGGGGGGTGGGGGGGTGGGGGGGGGGTGCGTGGGCGTGTTTGGGTGTGTGGGTGTGGGTGTGTGTTTACTAGCATGTCGTTCTTTGAAAAAGGGGGGGGGATCACGTTAACACTATTTGTTATTGGTCATGGTTCACCGGTACTCTCCCGGCCCAGATCTTCGTTGTTCTTGGTTCACCGGTACTCTCCCGGCCCAGATCTTCGTTGTTCTTGGTTCACCGGTACTCTCCCGGCCCAGATCTTCGTTGTTCTTGGTTCACCGGTTCTCTCCCTGCCCAGATCTTCGTTGTTGTTGGTTCACGGTACTCTCCCGGCACAGATCTTTGTTGTTGTTGGTTCACTGGTACTCTCCCGGCCCAGATCTTTGTTGTTGTTGGTTCACCGGTACTCTCCCAGCCCAGATCTTTATTGTTGTTGGTTCACCGGTACTCTCCCGGCCCAGATCTTTATTGTTGTTGGTTCACCGGTACTCTCCCGGCCCAGATCTTTGTTGTTGTTGGTTCAATGGTACTCTCCCGGCCCAGATCTTCGTTGTTCTTGGTACAACGGTACTCTCCCGGCCCAGATCTTTGTTGTTGTTGGTTCACCGGTACTCTCCCGGCCCAGATCTTTGTTGTTCTTTGTTCACCGGTACTCTCCCGGCCCAGATCTTTGTTGTTGTTGGTTCACCGGTACTCTCCCGGCCCAGATCTTTGTTGTTGTTGGTTCACCGGTACTCTCCCGGCCCAGATCTTCGTTGTTGTTGGTTCACCGGTACTCTCCCGGCCCAGATCTTCATTGTTGTTGGTTCACCGGTACTCTCCCGGCCCAGATCTTTGTTGTTGTTGGTTCACCGGTACTCTCCCGGCCCAGATCTTTGTTGTTGTTGGTTCACCGGTACTCTCCCGGCCCAGATCTTTATTGTTGTTGGTTCACCGGTACTCTCCCGGCCCAGATCTTTGTTGTTGTTGGTTCACCGGTACTCTCCCGGCCCAGATCTTTATTGTTGTTGGTTCACCGGTACTCTCCCGGCCCAGATCTTCGTTGTTGTTGGTTCACCGGTACTCTCCCGGCCCAGATCTTCGTTGTTGTTGGTTCACCGGTACTCTCCCGGTCCAGATCTTTATTGTTGTTGGTTCACCGGTACTCTCCCGGCCCAGATCTTCGTTGTTGTTGGTTCACCGGTACTCTCCCGGCCCAGATCTTTATTGTTGTTGGTTCACCGGTACTCTCCCGGCCCAGATCTTTATTGTTGTTGGTTCACCGGTACTCTCCCGGTCCAGATCTTTATTGTTGTTGGTTCACCGGTACTCTCCCGGCCCAGATCTTTATTGTTGTTGGTTCACCGGTACTCTCCCGGCCCAGATCTTTATTGTTGTTGGTTCACCGGTACTCTCCCGGCCCAGATCTTTGTTGTTGTTGGTTCACCGGTACTCTCCCGGCCCAGATCTTTATTGTTGTTGGTTCACCGGTACTCTCCCGGCCCAGATCTTTATTGTTGTTGGTTCACCGTTACTCTCCCGGCCCAGATCTTTATTGTTGTTGGTTCACCGGTACTCTCCCGGCCCAGATCTTTATTGTTGTTGGTTCACCGGTACTCTCCCGGCCCAGATCTTTATTGTTGTTGGTTCACCGGTACTCTCCCGGCCCAGATCTTTATTGTTGTTGGTTCACCGGTACTCTCCCGGCCCAGATCTTTGTTGTTGTTGGTTCACCGGTACTCTCCCGGCCCAGATCTTCGTTGTTGTTGGTTCACCGGTACTCTCCCGGCCCAGATCTTCGTTGTTGTTGGTTCACCGGTACTCTCCCGGCCCAGATCTTTATTGTTGTTGGTTCACCGGTACTCTCCCGGCCCAGATCTTTGTTGTTGTTGGTTCACCGGTACTCTCCCGGCCCAGATCTTTATTGTTGTTGGTTCACCGGTACTCTCCCGGCCCAGATCTTTATTGTTGTTGGTTCACCGGTACTCTCCCGGCCCAGATCTTTATTGTTGTTGGTTCACCGGTACTCTCCCGGCCCAGATCTTTATTGTTGTTGGTTCACCGGTACTCTCCCGGCCCAGATCTTTATTGTTGTTGGTTCACCGGTACTCTCCCGGCCCAGATCTTTATTGTTGTTGGTTCACCGGTACTCTCCCGGCCCAGATCTTTATTGTTGTTGGTTCACCGGTACTCTCCCGGCCCAGATCTTTATTGTTGTTGGTTCACCGGTACTCTCCCGGCCCAGATCTTTATTGTTGTTGTTTCACCGGTACTCTCCCGGCCCAGATCTTTATTGTTGTTGGTTCACCGGTACTCTCCCGGCCCAGATTTTTATTGTTGTTGTTTCACCGGTACTCTCCCGGCCCAGATCTTTATTGTTGTTGGTTCACCGGTACTCTCCCGGCCCAGATCTTTATTGTTGTTGTTTCACCGGTACTCTCCCGGCCCAGATCTTTATTGTTGTTGGTTCACCGGTACTCTCCCGGCCCAGATCTTTATTGTTGTTGGTTCACCGGTACTCTCCCGGCCCAGATCTTTGTTGTTCTTGGTTCACCGGTACTCTCCCGGCCCAGATCTTTATTGTTGTTGGTTCACCGGTACTCTCCCGGCCCAGATCTTCGTTGTTGTTGGTTCACCGGTACTCTCCCGGCCCAGATCTTTGTTGTTGTTGGTTCACCGGTACTCTCCCGGCCCAGATCTTTATTGTTGTTGGTTCACCGGTACTCTCCCGGCCCAGATCTTTGTTGTTGTTGGTTCACCGGTACTCTCCAGGTCCAGATCTTTATTGTTGTTGTTTCACCGGCACTCTCCCGGCCCAGATCTTTATTGTTGTTGTTTCACCGGTACTCTCCCGGCCCAGATCTTTATTGTTGTTGGTTCACCGGTACTCTCCCGGCCCAGATCTTTATTGTTGTTGGTTCACCGGTACTCTCCCGGCCCAGATCTTTATTGTTGTTGGTTCACCGGTACTCTCCCGGCCCAGATCTTTATTGTTGTTGGTTCACCGGTACTCTCCCGGACTAGATCTTTATTGTTGTTGGTTCACCGGTACTCTCCCGGTCCAGATCTCCGCACACTTGGCTACTTTACTTATAGGATTATTTTTTCTCACTCAATTCCTTATTAATATATACTAATGTTTATTATAATAATAATTACGGGTGCACACGTGTGTTTGTATGTGCGTACTTGTTTACTGGTGCACACGTGTGTTTGTATGTGCGTACTTGTTCACTGGTGCACACGTGTGTTTGTATGTGCGTACTTGTTTACTAGCTTGTCGCTGCCAGGGGGGGTTCACTAGGCTACACGGGGGGTCACTAGGCTCCACGGGGGGGGGCACTAGGCAACACGGGGGGGGTCACTAGGCTACCCGGGGGGGGTCACTAGGCTACACGGGGGGTCACTAGGCTACACGGGGGGTCACTAGGCTACACGGGGGGGTTCAAGACATTCAGTGGGAGAGGGAATTGACAGGAAAACCAGTACAAGAAATGATGGACTATGTGGCAACAAAATGCAAGGAGGCAGAGGAGAGGTTTGTTCCCAAGGGAAACAGAAATAATGGGAAGAACAGAATGAGTCCTTGGTTCACCCAAAGGTGTAGGGAGGCAAAAACTAGGTGTACTAGAGAATGGAAAAGGTACAGAAGACAGAGAACTCAGGAAAATATAGAGATTAGCTGAAGAGCCAGAAACGAATATGCACAGATAAGAAGGGAGGCTCAGCGGAAATACGAAAATGACATAGCATCGAAAGTCAAGACTGACCCGAAGCTGTTGTACAGCCACATCAGGAGGAAAACAACAGTCAAGGACCAGGTAATCAGACTGAGGAAGGGTGATGGGGAATTCACAAGAAACAGACAGGGAGGTATGTCAGGAGCTCAACACAAGATTTAAAGAAGTATTTACAGTGGAAACCAGTAGGACTCCAGGAAATCAGAGCAGGGGGGTGCACCAGCAAGTGCTGGATGAGGTACATATAACCAAGGAGGAGGTGAAGAAGCTGCTATGCGAACTTGACACCTCAAAGGCGGTGGGACCAGACAACATCTCTCCGTGGGTCCTTAAAGAGGGAGCAGAGACATTGAGTGTACCATTAACGAAGATCTTCAACACATCATTTGAAACTGGGCAACTCCCTGAGGTATGGAAGATGGCAAATGAAGTCCCAATTTTTAAAAAGGGAGACAGACATGAGGCACTAAACTACAGACCTGTATCACTAACGTATATAGTATGCAAGGTCATAGAGAAGATCATCAGGAGGAGAGTGGTGTAGCACCTGGAAAGAAACAAGTGTATAATTGACAACCAGCATGGTTTCAGGGAGGGAAAATCCTGTGTCACAAACCTATTAGAGTTTTATGACAAGGTGACAGAAGTAAGACAAAAGAGAGAGGGGTGGATCGACTGCATATTTTTGGACTGCAAGAAGGCCTTCGACACAGTTCCTCACAAGAGGTTACTGCAAAAGCTTGAGGATCAGGCACACATAACAGGAAAGGCACTACAATGGATAAGAGAATACCTTACAGGGAGGCAACAACGAGTCATGGTACGCGACGAGGTGTCAGAGTGGGCGCCTGTGACAAGCGGGGTTCCACAGGGGTCAGTCCTAGGACCTGTGCTGTTCTTGGTATATGTGAATGACATAACGGAAGGGATAGACTCAGAAGTATCCTTGTTTGCGGACGATGTGAAGTTAATGAAAAGAATCAAATCGGATGAGGATCAGGCAGGACTACAAAGAGACCTGGACAGGCCTGGTCCAGCAACTGGCTCCTTGAGTTTAACCCCGCCGAATGCAAAGTTATGAAGATTGGGGAAGGGCAAAGAAGACCGCAGACACAATGTAGTTTAGATGGCCAAAGTCTGCAAACCTCACTCAAGGAAAAAGATCTGGGGGTGAGTATAACACCGAGCATATCTCCTGAGGCGCACATCAATCAGATAACTGCTGCAGCATACGGGCGCCTGGCAAACCTACGGATAGCGTTCCGATACCTCAGTAAGGAGTCGTTCAAGACTCTGTATACCATTTACGTCAGGCCCATACTGGAGTATGCAGCACCAGTTTGGAATCCACACCTAGTCAAGCACGTCAAGAAATTGGAGAAAGTGCAAAGGTTTGCAACAAGACTAGTCCCAGAGCTACGGGGATTGTCCTACGAAGAAAGGTTGAGGGAAATCGGCCTGACGACACTGGAGGCCAGGAGGGTCAGGGGAGACATGATAACGACATATAAAATACTGCACGGAATAGACGAGGTGGACAAAGACGGGATGTTCCAGAGATGGGACACAGACACAAGAGGTCACAATTGGAAGTTGAAGACTCAGATGAATCAAAGGGATGTTAGGAAGTATTTCTTCAGTCATAGAGTAGTCAAGCCGTGGAATAGCCTAGAAAGTGAAGTAGTGGAGGCGGGAACCATACATAGTTTTAAGGCGAGGTATGATAAAGCTCATGGAGCAGAGAGAGAGGGGACCTAGTAGCAATCAGTGAAGAGGAGGGGCCAGGAGCTATGACTCGACCCCTGCAACCACAAATAGGTGAGTACAAATAGGTGAGTACACACAGACAACGGGTCTGAAGGGAGCGTGCAAGCTAAACTGTATGCAGAGGTCCTGTCAAACCCACATGGGGCCAAAACAAAGATAGGGAGCACACTAGGAAAGAATGAGAGGTTGGAAGACATTGAAGGAACTAGAACATGTGCAGGGACCTTACCAGACACTTGTGGGGGCCATGAATAGGTGAGCAGGAAGGACAAACCAATGAGCATAGGGGCCACAGCTAGGGAAGGGAATGAAGGAAGGAACTCTCCACGGGAAGGAACTAAAACACCTCAGAGGATGCAACGCGAGTCACAGTGGGAGGTGGAAAGGGAGAGATCAGTTTTTGTCTATGGTCTAGATGAAGCTAAAGGGGAAACGTATGGTGAAAGAAAGCAGGAGGAGAAAAAAGCGATTGAAGGTATCATGAAGGTGATAGGCGAGGGAGACATGGCCCAGGTGGCAAATTTTCGGAGAATCGGGTGGTTCACAAAGAAAAGGAATCGGCCTCTCAAAGTAATTTTCAAGGCAGAATCAACCCGAACCATGATCCTGCAGGAGAAAGCACGGCTGAGATGCAAACCGGAGTTCATGAGTGTGTACCTCGATCGAGACAGAACACAGGAGGAAAGGATGATACTGAAAGAGAGAGTGCAAAAACGAAAGGAGGAATGGGAAGAAATGAAAAAGGAGAGCAGAATAATCAAGGAACAGGTGGAAGGACAAGCACACCCCCCAGAAACACCTGCAGAAGGACTCCAGCCACGACACCCCCAAGGCAACTAAACAATCCAAACCAACCATCACACACTGATCCCTCTGTTCCCACCCCCCGCACCACGAACCCTACCCCTACAGCAACCCCCTATGGGAGCTCTTCCTCCACCTCCACTGCAACCCCCCACGGGCCCCCACCAGGGCTCCTGCTCTCCCAACCCCAGTATTCCCCCAGGACCACAGTTACAGTATTAGAACAGAAGTTGAAGGTTTGGTACTCAAATGCAGATGGATTAACGAATAAACATGAGGAATGGCAAGAAGAATCAATGAGAAGTCCCCAGACATCACAGCAGTTACAGAAACAAAACTCACGGAGACAATAACAGATGCAATCTTCCCACCAGGATACCAGATCATGAGGAAAGATAGAAGGGGCAGAGGGGGAGGTGGGGTTGCTCTGCTCGTAAAAAACCGATGGAAATGCGAGAAAATGGGAGGCATAGACGAGACAGGAGAAAGGGACTACATAGTAGGTACACTTTAGTCTGGGGAGCACAAGGTGGTCATTGCAGTGATGTATAATCCACCACAGAACTGCAGGAGGCCAAGAGAGGAATATAAAGAGAGCAACAGAGCAATGGTGGACACACTTGCTGAGGTGGCAAGAAGAGCTCACTCCAGCAGAGCAAAGTTGCTGATTAAGGGGGATTTCAACCACAGGGAGATTGACTGGGAAAACCTGGAGCCACATGGGGGTCCAGAAACATGGAGAGCCAAGATGTTGGATGTGGTGCTGGAAAACCTCATGCACCAACATGTTAAGGACACTACCAGAGTGAGAGGGGAGGATGAACCAGCAAGATTGGACCTTGTGATCACCCTGGGCAGTTCAGACATTGAGGACATCACATATGAGAGTCCTCTAGGAGCTAGTGACCACGTGGTTCTGTGCTTTGAATACATAGTACAGTTGCATGTGGAGAGAGTAACAGGAGTTGAATGGGAAAAGCCTAACTATAAAAGAGGGGACTACATAGGGTTGAGGAACTTCCTGCAGGAGGTTCCGTGGGACAGAGAACTGGCAGGAACGCCAGTAAATGAAATGATGGAATATGTAACAACAAAATGCAAGGAGGCAGTGGAAAGGTTTATTCCCAAGGGCAACAGAAACAATGGGAAGACCAGAACGAGTCCCTGGTTTACCCGACGGTGTAAGGAGGCAAAAACAAAGTGCAATAGAGAATGGAAAAAGTACAGAAGGCAGAGAACACACGAAAATAGGGAGATCAGTCGCAGAGCCAGGAACGAGTATGCACAGGTATGGAGGGAGGCCCAGCGACAGTCTGAAAATAACATAGCATCGAAAATCAAGACTGACCCGAAACTGTTGTATAGCCACATCAGGAGGAAGACAACAGTCAAAGACCACGTGATCAGACTGAGGAAAGAAGGTGGAGAACTCACAAGAAATGATCAGGAGGTATGTGAGGAGCTAAACAGGAGATTTGAGGAAGTTTTTACAGTACAGACAGGAAGGGCTTTGGGAAGACAGCACAGAAGGGAACATCAAGAGGGAATATACCAACAAGTGTTGGATGACATACGAACAACCGAGGGGGAGGTGCAGAAGCTGCTAAGTGACCTTGATACCTCAAAGGCGATGGGACCGGACAACATCTCCCCATGGGTCCTTAGAGAAGGAGCAGAGATGCTGTGCGTACCCCTAACCACAATCTTCAACACATCCCTTGAAACTGGGCAACTACCTGAGAAATGGAAGACAGCAAATGTAGTCCCCATATTTAAGAAAGGAAACAGAAATGAGGCACTAAACTACAGACCTGTGTCTCTGACATGTACTGTGTGCAAAGTCATGGAGAACATTATCAGGAGGAGAGTGTTGGAACACCTGGAACGGAACAAGATTCTAAATGAAAACCAGCATGGGTTCATGGAAGGCAAATACTGTGTCACAAACCTTCTGGAGTTTTATGACAAGGTAACAGAAGTAAGACACGAGAGAGAGGGGTGGGTTGACTGCGTTTTCCTAGACTGCAGGAAGGCCTTTGACACAGTTCCCCACAAGAGATTAGTGCAGAAGCTGGAGGATCAGGCACATATAACAGGGAGGGCACTGCAATGGATCAGGGAATACCTGATAGGGAGGCAACAACGAGTCATGGTACGTGAAGAGGTATCACAGTGGGCGCCTGTGACGAGTGGGGTCCCACAGGGGTCAGTTCTAGGACCAGTGCTATTTTTGATATATGTGAACGACATGATGGAAGGAATAGACTCTGAAGTGTCCCTATTCGCAGATGATGTGAAGTTGAAGAGAAGAATTAAATCGGATGAGGATGAGGCAGGACTGCAAAGAGACCTGAACAGGCTGGACATGTGGTCCAGAAACTGGCTTCCCGAATTCAACCCTGCCAAATGCAAAGTCATGAAGATTGGGGAGGGGCAAAGAAAACCGCAGACAGAGTATAGGCTAGGTGGACAAAGACTACAGACCTCACTCAGGGAGAAAGATCTTGGGGTGACCATAACACCGAGCACGTCACCGGAGGCACCCATCAACCAAATAACTGCTGCAGCATACGGGCGTCTGGCAAACCTGAGAATAGCGTTCCGATACCTTAATAAGGAATCGTTCAAGACACTGTACACTGTGTATGTTAGGCCCATACTGGAGTATGCAGCACCAGTCTGGAACCCACACCTGGTCAAGCACGTGAAGAAGTTAGAGAAAGTGTAAAGGTTTGCAACAAGGCTAGTCCCAGAGCTCAGGGAAATGTCGTACGAGGAAAGGTTGAGGGAAATCGGACTGACGACACTGGAGGACAGAAGGGTCAGGGGAGACATGATAACGACATACAATATATTGCGGGGAATAGACAAGGTGGACAGAGATAGGATGTTCCAGAGAGGGGACACAGGGACAAGGGGTCACAACTGGAAGCTGAAGACTCAGACGAGTCACAGGGACGTTAGGAAGTATTTCTTCAGTCATAGAGTCGTCAAGAAGTGGAATAGCCTAGCAAGTGAAGTAGTGGAGGCAGGAACCATACATAGCTTTAAGAAGAGGTATGACAAAGCTCAGGAAGCAGAGAGGGAGAGGACCTAGTAGCGATCAGTGAAGAGGCGGGGCCAGGAGCTGAGTCTCGACCCCTGCAAACACAATTAGGTGAGTACAATTTGGTGAGTACACACACACACACACGCACACACACACACACACACACACACACACACACACACACACACACACACACACACACACACACACACACACACACACACACACACACACACACACACACACACACACACACACACACACACACACACTCACACACACACTCACACACACACACACACACACACTCACACTCACACATATACACACACACACACACACACACACACACTCACACACACACACACACACACTCACACTCACACATATACACACACACACACACCTAGTGTTACACAAGACAGTGCACAGTGGGAACCAAGCGATCGGGTACATATGTAGTACATACGTGGGTAATAAGGACTCGCTTACATGAACACACACACACACACACACACACACACACACACACACACACACACACACACACACACACACACACACACACACACACACACACACACACACAGGGGTCGGTCCTAGGACCAGTGCTATTTTTGGTATATGTGAACGACATGATGGAAGGGTTAGACTCAGAAGTGTCCCTGTTTGCAGATGATGTGAAGTTAATGAGGAGAATTAAATCTGATGAGGACCAGGCAGGACTTCAAAGAGACCTGGACAGACTGGACACCTGGTCCAGCAAATGGCTTCTCGAATTTAATCCTGCCAAATGCAAAGTCATGAAGATAGGGGAAGGGCACAGAAGACCACAGACAGAGTATAGGCTAGGTGGCCAAAGACTGCAAACCTCACTCAAGGAGAAAGATCTTGGGGTGAGTATAACACCGAGCATGTCTCCGGAAGCACACATCAATCAGATAACTGCTGCAGCATATGGGCGCCTGGCAAACCTGAGAACAGCATTCCGATACCTTAGTAAGGAATCATTCAAGACACTGTACACCGTGTATGTCAGGCCCATACTGGAGTATGCAGCACCTGTTTGGAACCCGCACTTGATAAAGCACGTCAAGAAACTAGAGAAAGTACAAAGGTTTGCGACAAGGTTAGTTCCAGAGCTAAGGGGAATGTCCTATGAAGAAAGATTAAGGGAAATCGGCCTGACGACACTGGAGGACAGGAGGGTCAGGGGAGACATGATAACGACATATAAAATACTGCGTGGAATAGACAAGGTGGACAAAGACAGGATGTTCCAGGGAGGGGACACAGAAACAAGAGGCCACAATTGGAAGTTGAAGACACAAATGAGTCAGAGAGATAGTAGGAAGTATTTCTTCAGTCATAGAGTTGTAAGGCAGTGGAATAGCCTAGAAAATGACGTAGTGGAGGCAGGAACCATACACAGTTTTAAGACGAGGTTTGATAAAGCTCATGGAGCGGGGAGAGAGAGGGCCTAGTAGCAACCGGTGAAGAGGCGGGGCCAGGAGCTAGGACTCGACCCCTGCAACCACAAATAGGTGAGTACAAATAGGTGAGTACACACACACACACACACTGCGTGGAATAGACAAGGTGGACAAAGACAGGATGTTCCAGGGAGGGGACACAGAAACAAGAGGCCACAATTGGAAGTTGAAGACACAAATGAGTCAGAGAGATATTAGGAAGTATTTCTTCAGTCATAGAGTTGTAAGGCAGTGGAATAGCCTAGAAAATGACGTAGTGGAGGCAGGAACCATACACAGTTTTAAGACGAGGTTTGATAAAGCTCATGGAGCGGGGAGAGAGAGGGCCCAGTAGCAACCTGTGAAGAGGCGGGGCCAGGAGCTAAGACTCGACCCCTGCAACCACAAATAGGTGAGTACAAATAGGTGAGTACACACACACATACACACACACACAGGAACAAGCGGCCAGGCACTTTTAAAAGCTGTAGTACACATGCGCACACATACACAGGATTTCACACCTTCCTGTAAATTGAACTGATATCCCTCCTCTCTCTAACATTCCACTATCCCTCTCTCTCTCTCCACCTATCTCTCTACCTATCTCTACCTATCTCTACCTATCTCTCTACCTATCTCTCTTTCTCTTTCTCTCTTTCTCTCTCTTTCTCTCTCTTTCTCTCTCTCTCTCTCCCTATCTCTCTCTCTACCTATCTACCTATCTCTCTATCTCTCTCACTACCTATCTCTCTCCACCTAACTCTCTACCTATTTCTCTCTCTACCTATCTATCTACCTCTCTCTACCTATCTCTCTCTCTCTCCCCTCTCCCATCTCTCCCCTCTAACATCTCTCCCATCTCCCATCTCTCCCATCTAACATCTCTCCCCCTCTAACATCTCTCTCCCTCTCATTATCTCTCCCCTCTCCAATTTCCCATCTTTCTCTCCCCTCCTCCCCCCTCATCTCCCCCTTCTCCCCTGTCTCTCCCCCTCTCTCTCCCCTCTCTTTGCCTCATCTCTCTCTCTCCCCTCTTTTCTCTCTCTCTCTCCCTCTCACTCTCTCTCTCTCTCTCTCTCTCTCTCTCTCTCTCTCTCTCTCGCTCTCCCCCTTCTCCCTACTCACTTTCCCCCGTCTCTCTCTCCTTCTACCTTTCCCTTCCCTCTCTTTATCTCTCTCACTCTTTTCTCTTTAAAAAAAGGAGAAAAAGAAAAAGAAAGAGAAGAAAAAGGAAAAAAAGAAGGAAAAAAAAGAAAAAATGGTGGGGACTCGAAGGAACCAGGGATTCGATGAGAATGGTTCTGGTACTGAGGAGTGGATGGAGGAGCAGTGGGAAAGGGTGGAACAAGAGTGGGAGAGAAAATTAGGAGAGCTTTCTGAAAAAAATGGAGACAGAGCTTTCTGTGAAAATGGAAAAGAAGTTGGAGAAGAAGAAGAATTGGGAAGCACAAGTCGAAACTGCAGTAGAAGATGAGGTAAACAGGCTGAAGCGAGTTACAGGGGCATTGACCAGAGAAGGCACATCATGTGAAGCTGAGAGACCGAACAGGAAGGAAGGAGATATGAATTATGCTAAAGTCATATCAGCCTGCCAAGAAGGGCCAAGGAGTGAAAGGGGAGAACAGCTGGGTGCAGATGGAGAGGATGATAGGTCAAATGCAGAGGCACAACCATGCTACCAAGAGCTACTGGAAAAAACAAGGGAGAAAATGACCACGTACAGACAAGAACCAGAGTCACAGAGGGAGAAGCAGTGGGAGGAGGAAAGGGCAAAATCAGTGTTTATCCATGGCCTTCAGGAGAGAGAGGAAAGGACGCACACTGAAAGACGGCAGGAAGAAAGAAAGGAGATTGAGAACATCATCACAGAAATAGGTGAAGAAGACATGGACGAGATTGTAAATTTTCAGAGAATAGAGGGGTACTTGAAGGGGAGAAAATGACTGATCAAGCTGATTCACAGGACAGAAACAGTGCAGAACAGGATCCTCCAAGAGAAACCATGGTTGAAGTACTTGGCAGAGTACAAGAGGGTGCACAGAGACAGAACACAAACAGAATGACAGCAGCTGAGGGAGAAGACAAAAAAGCAAAAGGAGCTAGGAAGGGAGACAAGGACGGAACCAGCAGAGGTCAATCAGAGCAGGACAGAGCAGCAAGGGAAAGCACACACAGAACCATCCTCAGAACCCCACAACCTATCACACCATCCCAACACAAACTACAATCCATACTCACAGCTTCCATCCAACACCCAGCTATAGAATCCCACAGTACACTACCAGGTCTCCCACCCTCACAGGCCCCCCCCAAACCACAGTGTTGGAGAGGAAACTGAAGGTATGGTACACAAACACTGATGGAATAACAAATAAGAGGGAGGAGTGGCACGAAAGAGTCAAAGAGGCATCAGCAGACATCATAGCTCTCACAGAAAGCAAGCTTACAGGTATGATAACAGATGCCATCTTTCCAACGGGATACCAGATCCTGAGGAAAGACAGAGGGAGCAGGGATGGGGGTGGAGGAGTGGCACTGCTGATCAAAAACCGATGGAATTTTGATGAGCTGGAGAGAGGAGACAGCGGAGTAGCAAGCGATTACATAGCGGGAACGCTTCACTCTGGAGGTCCCAAAGTGGTACTTGCAGTGATGTATAACCCACCACAGAACAGCAGAAGGCCAAGGCAAGAGTATGACGAGAGCAATAGAGCGATGGTTGACACACTGGCTGCAGTGGCCAGAAGAGCTCATGCATGGGTGACTTTAACCACAAGGAAATCGATTGGGAGAACTTGGAGCCACATGGGGGCCAAGATACATGGAGGGCTAAGTTGATGGAGGTGGTACTGCAAAACTTCATGCACCAACACGTAAGGGACACTACAAGAGAGAGAGGAGAGGATGAACCAGCAAGACTGGACCTCGTATTCACCTTGAGTAGTGCAGATATTGAGGACATCACATATGAAAGACCCCTTGGGGCCAGCAATCATGTGGTTTTAAGCTTCAACTACACAGTAGAGGATGAGGCAGGAAGGCCAGGGCGAATAAAGCCAAACTACAAGAAAGGGGATTACACAGGAATGAGCAACTTCCTGAATGGGGTTCAGTGGGACAGAGAACTGGCAGGGAAGCCAGTTAATGAGATGATGGAATATGTAACAACAATGTGCAAGGAGGCTGAGGAGAGGTTTATACCCAAGGGTAACAGGAATAATGAAAAAGCCAGGATGAGCCCATGGTTCACCCAAAGGTGCAGGGATGCACAAACCAAGTGTGCTAGGGAATGGAAGAAATATAGAAGGGAAAGGACCCAGGAGAATAAGGAGAGCAGTCGTAGAGCCAGAAATGAATATGCACAGATAAGAAGGGAGGCCCAACGACAATATGAAAACGACCTAGCTGCAAAAGCCAAATCTGACCCGAATCTGTTATACAGCCACATCAGGAGGAAAACAACAGTCAAGGACCAGGTAATCAGGCTAAGGAAGGAAGGAAGAGAGACACCAGGAGAGACTGTAAAGTCTGTGAGAAACTCAACAAGAGATTCAAAGAAGTGTTCACAGAGGAGACAGAAGGGGCTCCAGAAAGAAAGAGAGGTAGGGTACACCACCAAGTGCTGGACACAGTACACACAACCGAGGAAGAAGTGAAGAGGCTTTTGAGTGAGCTAGATACCTCAAAGGCAATGGGGCCGGTTAACATCTCTGCATGGGTTCTGAGAGAGGGAGCAGAGGTGCTATGTGTACCCCTAACAACAATATTCAATACATCTATCAAAACAGGGAGATTGCCTGAGGCATGGAAGACAGCAAATGTAGTCCAAATCTTTAAAAAAGGAGACAGACATGAAGCACTAAATTACAGACCAGTGTCACTGACATGTATAGTATGCAAAGTCATGGAGAAAATTATCAGGAGAAGAGTGGTGGAACACCTAGAAAGGAATGATCTCATCAACAGCAGCCAACATGGTTTCAGGGACGGGAAATCCTGTGTCACAAACCTACTGGAGTTCTATGACAGGGTGACAGCAGTAAGACAACATAGAGAGGGTTGGGTGGATTGCATTTTCTTGGACTGCAAGAAGGCGTTTGACACAGTTCCACAAAAGAGATTAGTGCAAAAACTTGAGGACCAAGCAGGGATAACAGGGAAGGCACTACAATGGATCAAGGAATACTTGTCAGGAAGACAGCAGCGAGTCATGGTACGTGGTGAGGTGTCAGAGTGGGCGCCTGTGACCAGCGGGGTCCCACAGGGGTCAGTCCTAGGACCAGTGCTGTTTCTGGTATTTGTGAACGACATGACGGAAGGAATAGATTCCGAAGTGTCTCTGTTTGCAGATGACGTGAAGTTGATGAGAAGAATTCATTCGATTGAAGTCCAGGCAGAACTACAAAGGGATCTGGACAGGCTGCAGACCTGGTCCAGCAATTGACTCCTGGAGTTCAACCCCACCAAGTGCAAAGCCATGAAGATTGGGGAAGGACAAAGAAGACCGCGGACGGAGTACAGTCTAGGGGGCCAGCGACTACAAACCTCACTCAAGGAAAAAGATCTTGGGGTGGGTATAACACCAGGCACATCTCCTGAAGCGCACATCAACCAAATAACTGCTGCAGCATATGGGCGCCTAGCAAACCTCAGAACAGCATTCCGACATCTTAATAAGGAATCATTCAGGACCCTGTACACCGTGTACGTAAGGTCCATATTGGAGTATGCGGCACCAGTTTGGAACCCACACCTAGCAAAGCACGTAAAGAAACTAGAGAAAGTACAAAGGTTTGCAACAAGACTAGTCCCAGAGCTAAGGGGTATGTCCTACGAAGAGAGGTTAAGGGAAATCGACCTGACGACACTGGAGGACAGGAATGATATGTGGGACATGATAACGACATACAAAATATTGAGAGGACTTGACAAGGTGGACAAAGACAGAATGTTCCAGAGATGGGACAGAACAACAAGCGGAGACAGTTGGAAGTTGAAGACACAGATGAATCACCGGGATGTTAGGAAGTATTTCTTCAGTCACAGAGTAGTCAGGAAGTGAAATAGTTTGGGAAGCGGTGTAGTGGAGGAGGGATCCATACATAGCTTTAAGCAGAGGTATGATAAAGCTCACGGCTCAGGGAGAGTGACCTAGTAGCGACCAGTGAAGAGGCGGGTGCAGGAGCTTGGACTCGACCCCTGCAACCTCAACTAGGTGAGTACAAGTAGGTGAATGAGTACTCACACACACACACATACACATGCACACATACAAACATACACACACACACGCACACACACACACACACAAACGCACACACACACACGCACACACGCACACATACACACATGCACACACACACACATACACATGCACACACACAAACGGACACACACACACGCACACACGCACACACGCATACACTCACACACACACACGCACACACACACACACACACACACACACACACACACACACACATGAGCGCGTTCAAAACAAATATCATTATCAGGATAAGTGTATAGTGGGTGGTTGCTGGTGTGTCAAGCTGTGGGTGGTTGCTGGTGTGTCAAGCTGTGGGTGGTTGCTGGTGTATCAAGCTGTGGGTGGTTGCTGGTGTGTCAAGCTGTGGGTGGTTGCTGGTGTGTCAAGCTGTGGGTGGTTGCTGGTGTGTCAAGCTGTGGGTGGTTGCTGGTGTGTCAAGCTGTGGGTGGTTGCTGGTGTGTCAAGCTGTGGGTGGTGGCTGGTGTGTCAAGCTGTGGGTGGTTGCTGGTGTGTCAAGCTGTGGGTGGTTGCTGGTGTGTCAAGCTGTGGGTGGTGGCTGGTGTGTCAAGCTGTGGGTGGTTGCTGGTGTGTCAAGCTGTGGGTAGTTGCTGGTGTGTCAAGCTGTGGGTGGTTGCTGGTGTGTCAAGCTGTGGGTGGTGGGTGGTGTGTCAAGCTGTGGGTGGTGGCTGGTGTGTCAAGCTGTGGGTGGTTGCTGGTGTGTCAAGCTGTGGGTGGTTGCTGGTGTGTCAAGCTGTGGGTGGTTGCTGGTGTGTCAAGCTGTGGGTGGTTGCTGGTGTGTCAAGCTGTGGGTGGTTGCTGGTGTGTCAAGCTGTGGGTGGTTGCTGGTGTGTCAAGCTGTGGGTGGTTGCTGGTGTGTCAAGCTGTGGGTGGTTGCTGGTGTGTCAAGCTGTGGGTGGTTGCTGGTGTGTCAAGCTGTGGGTGGTTGCTGGTGTGTCAAGCTGTGGGTGGTTGCTGGTGTGTCAAGCTGTGGGTGGTTGCTGGTGTGTCAAGCTGTGGGTGGTTGCTGGTGTGTCAAGCTGTGGGTGGTTGCTGGTGTGTCAAGCTGTGGGTGGTTGCTGGTGTGTCAAGCTGTGGGTGATTGCTGGTGTGTCAAGCTGTGGGTGTCAGCATAGTTGCTGATCCCCCTTACATGTGTTGTATAGCTTATCTGAGTATCATAGTACCATCCATATGTTTTATATATGTGATCCCTTACTAGGCCTAGAGACCAGTTGTGTGACGTCATGAGATGCTTATGTGTGTGCGAGTGCCTCTGTAACTTCCTCAGTCCATGCATAGGTCTACCAGGCAACACACGGCAGGTTGCGCTCCCTTACCACAGTCTGACAATATATTGTTACCATCCAACAAGTGTGAATATCTTCAACCCTCGTTATCTCCTTTCGAACCCCACTACATATGGTGACAGCAATGTGGGCGTAAAATTGATAATTACGCCGATGCACTGAGATAAATTCTCTCAGCCGACGACGGACATTTTGTGTGGCCAGTAGGCCGACCTAGCCAAGCAGCTACCCCAAGCAAGCATTGACCAGCCTATTGCTTCCTACTTCTGGTCAGTCTCTGTGTATTAGCGTTTTATTTGCTTATTTGCATTACTTCCGAGGGGTTGACCCAGGTTTGCAAGGTAAGCTAAGCCACCTAAGCCAGTCTGTGGTCGGGGAGTCAGCCCAAGCCCAGTCCAGCCTAACCTTACACCATCCAGCCTTGCCTGCCAAGCCTGCTTTCCACCCATGCTGTGCTCATCGTTACAAGTTATCAAGCCAGTCTGTGTGAAGGATTAAGCCAAACCAGCCAGCAACTAACCCAAGTGACTAACCCAGTACTCAAGCAAGCCACGTGGGTATAATCTTCTTCATCGCTCTGTGCTTCAAGTTCCAAGCCATTCTGAGTGTTTTATCATCCCTGTGGTGTTGTGGTATTTTGTGGGTTTGTTTTTAAGCAAGCTGGCTTAGAATATCTTTGTGCCTAGTGCAGGTGTCCCTAGTGTGGCTTTTGCTGTTCATCCCATAGGCCCAGTCACCACGCAGTGTCTCACCGTGCTGCCTCAACCACCCACCTCACCCACTACCACTGTTTTTGTACCCTTACTAAGGGTTCTAGCATCATATTTTTAAGGACCACATAGGGGGTCAAGAGCCAAGAATGTTCCTTCGTCAGATGCGCTACCGTAAAAGCCTCCTGTGTAAGTCCATCGTCGATTTAAGCACAAATTCTTCGACGCGTCACGTGTGGAGTAGGAATGCCGCCAACCACAACACTCCGCCACCATCCTCCACCATCCACCTCATTCTACAACGTCGCTACAGTGTTAATGAATAATATTTTTTTATAGAGACATTTGCGTGTGTTGAGACAATTTTCTTGACTGATTTCTTAGTGACATTCAGTGGTTGCTGGTATGTCAAGCTGTGGGTGGTTGCTGATGTGTCTGGTTGTGGGTGGTTGCTGGTGTGTCAAGATGTGGGTGGTTGCTGGTGTGTCAAGCTGTGGGTGGTTGCTCGTGTGTCAAGCTGTGGGTGGTTGCTGGTGTGCCAAGCTGTGGGTGGTTGCTGGTGTGTCAAGCTGTGGGTGGTTGCTGGTGTGTCAAGCTGTGGGTGGTTGCTGGTGTGTCAAGCTGTGGGTGGTTGCTGGTGTGTCAAGCTGTGGGTGGTTGCTGGTGCATCAAGCTGTGGGTTGTTGCTGATGTGTCAAGCTGTGGGTGGTTGCTGGTGCGTCAAGCTGTGGGTGGTTGCTGGTGTGCCAAGCTGTGGGTGGTTGCTGGTGTGTAAACCTGTTGGTGGTTGCTGGTGCGTCAAACTGTGGGTGGTTGCTAGTGTGTCAAGGTATGGGTGGTTGCTGGTGTGTCAAGCTGTGGCCGGTTGCTTATGTGTCAAGCTGTGCGTGGTTGCTGGTGTGTCAAGCTGTGGGTGGTTGCTGGTGTGTCAAGCTGTGGGTGGTTGCTGGTGTGCCAAGCTGTGGGTGGTTGCTGGTGTGTCAAGCTGTTGGTGGTTGCTGGTGCGTCAAGGTATGGGTGGTTGCTGGTGTGTCAAGCTGTGGCTGGTTGTTTATGTGTCAAGCTGTGGGTGGTTGCTGGTGTGTCAAGCTGTTGGTGGTTGCTGGTGTGTCAAGCTGTGGGTGGTTGCTGGTGTGTCAAGCTGTGGGTTGTTGCTGATGTGTTAAGCTGTGGGTGGTTGCTGGTGTGTCAAGCTGTTGGTGGTTGCTGGTGCGTCAAGCTGTGGGTGGTTGCTAGTGTGTCAAGGTATGGGTGGTTGCTGGTGTGTCAAGCTGTGGCTGGTTGCTTATGTGTCAAGCTGTGGATGGCTGCTGGTGTGTCAAGCTGTGGGTGGTTGCTGGTGTGTCAAGCTGTGGGTGGTTGCTGCTGTGTCAAGCTGTGGGTGGTTGCTGGTGTGTCAAGCTGTGGGTGGTTGCTGGTGTGTCAAGGTGTGGGTGGTTGCTGGTGTGTCAAGCTGTGGGTTGTTGCTGATGTGTCAAGCTGTGGGTGGTTGCTGGTGTGTCAAGCTGTGGGTGGTTGCTGGTGCGTCAAGCTGTGGGTGGTTGCTGGTGTGTCAAGCTGTGGCTGGTTGCTGATGTGTCAAGCTGCGGGTGGTTGCTGGTGTGTCAAGCTGTGAGTGGTTGCTGGTGTGTCAAGTTGTGGGTGGTTGCTGGTGTGTCAAGCTGTGGGTGGTTGCTGGTGTGTTAAGCTGTGGGTGGTTGCTGGTGTGTCAAGCAGTGGGTGGTTGCTGATGTGTCAAGCTGTGAGTGGTTGCTAGTGTGTCAAGCTGTGGGTGGTTGCTGGTGTTTGAAGCTGTGTGTGGTTGCTGGTGTGTCAAGTTGTGGGTGGTTGCTGGTGCGTCAAGCTGTGGGTGGTTGCTGGTGTGTCAAGCTGTGGGTGGTTGCTGGTGTGTCAAGCTGTGGGTGGTTGCTGGTGTGTCAAGCTGTGGGTGGTTGCTCGTGTGTCAAGCTGTGGGTGGTTGCTGGTGTGCCAAGCTGTGGGTGGTTGCTGGTGTGTCAAGCTGTGGGTGGTTGCTGGTGCGTCAAGCTGTGGGTTGTTGCTGATGTGTCAAGCTGTGGGTGGTTGCTGGTGTGTCAAGCTGTGGGTGGTTGCTGGTGCGTCAAGCTGTGGGTTGTTGCTGATGTGTCAAGCTGTGGGTGGTTGCTGGTGTGTCAAGTTGTGGGTGGTTGCTGGTGCGTCAAGCTGTGGGTTGTTGCTGATGTGTCAAGCTGTGGGTGGTTGCTGGTGTGTCAAGCTGTGGGTGGTTGCTGGTGCGTCAAGCTGTGGGTGGTTGCTGGTGTGTCAAGCTGTGGCTGGTTGCTGATGTGTCAAGGTGCGGGTGGTTGCTGGTGTGTCAAGCTGTGAGTGGTTGCTGGTGTGTCAAGCTGTGAGTGGTTGCTGGTGTGTCAAGCTGTGGGTGGTTGCTGGTGTTTGAAGCTGTGGGTGGTTGCTGGTGCGTCAAGCTGTGGGTGGTTGCTGGTGTGTCAAGCTGTGGCTGGTTGCTGATGTGTCAAGGTGCGGGTGGTTGCTGGTGTGTCAAGCTGTGAGTGGTTGCTGGTGTGTCAAGCTGTGGGTGGTTGCTGGTGTGTCAAGTTGTGGGTGGTTGCTGGTGTGTCAAGCTGTGGGTGGTTGCTGGTGTGTCAAGCTGTGGCTGGTTGCTGATGTGTCAAGGTGCGGGTGGTTGCTGGTGTGTCAAGCTGTGAGTGGTTGCTGGTGTGTCAAGCTGTGGGTGGTTGCTGGTGTGTCAAGTTGTGGGTGGATGCTGGTGTGTCAAGCTGTGGGTGGTTGCTGGTGTGTCAAGCTGTGGGTGGTTGCTGGTGTGTTAAGCTGTGGGTGGTTGCTGGTGTGTCAAGCAGTGGGTGGTTGCTGATGTGTCAAGCTGTGAGTGGTTGCTAGTGTGTCAAGCTGTGGGTGGTTGCTGGTGTTTGAAGCTGTGTGTGGTTGCTGGTGTGTCAAGCTGTGGGTGGTTGCTGGTGTGTCAAGGTGTGGGTGGTTGCTGGTGTGTCAAACTGTGGGTGGTTGCTGGTATTTCAAGCTGTGGGTGGTTGCTTTTGTGTCAAGCTGTGGGTGGTTGCTGGTGCGTCAAGCTGTGGGTGGTTGCTGGTGTGTCAAGCTCTGGCTGGTTGCTGATGTGTTATGCTGTGGGTATTTGCTGGTGTGTCAAGCTGTGGGTGGTTGCTGGTGTGTCAAGCTGTGGGTAGTTGCTGGTGTGTCAGGCTGTGGGTTGTTGCTGCTGTGTCAAGTTGTGGGTGGTTGCTGGTGCGTCAAGCTGTGGGTGGTTGCTGGTGTGTCAAGGTGTGGCTGGTTGCTGATGTGTCAAGCTGTGGGTGGTTACTGGTGTGTCAAGCTGTGGGTGGCTGCTGGTGTCTCAATCTGTGGGTTGTTGCTGGTGTGTCAAGGTGTGGGTGGTTGCTGGTGTGTCAAACTGTGGGTGGTTGCTGGTATTTCAAGCTGTGGGTGGTTGCTTTTGTGTCAAGCTGTGGGTGGTTGCTGGTGCGTCAAGCTGTGGGTGGTTGCTGGTGTGTCAAGCTCTGGCTGGTTGCTGATGTGTTATGCTGTGGGTATTTGCTGGTGTGTCAAGCTGTGGGTGGTTGCTGGTGTGTCAAGCTGTGGGTAGTTGCTGGTGTGTCAGGCTGTGGGTTGTTGCTGCTGTGTCAAGTTGTGGGTGGTTGCTGGTGCGTCAAGCTGTGGGTGGTTGCTGGTGTGTCAAGCTGTGGCTGGTTGCTGATGTGTCAAGCTGTGGGTGGTTACTGGTGTGTCAAGCTGTGGGTGGCTGCTGGTGTCTCAATCTGTGGGTTGTTGCTGGTGTGTCAAGCTGTGAGTGGTTGCTGGTGTGTCAAGTTGTGGGTGGTTGCTGGTGTGTCAAGCTGTGGGTGGTTGCTGGTGTGTCAAGCTGTGGGTGGTTGCTAGTGTCTCAAGCTGTGGGTGTGAGATAGGTGGGTTGTCGAGTGGGTTTGGAGGTGTTAGTGGGTGAGGTGGGTGTGTAAGAAGAGTGGGTGGGTGAGGAGGATGGGTAGGAGTTAGCTCCTTATCACCCACCAAGCACACACACACACACACACACACACACACACACACACACACACACACACACACACACACACACACACACACACACACAACACACACACACACACACACACACACACACACACACACACACACACACACACACTTCACCATCTCGAGGTCAACCTCCAACTGATGACTTTTCCAACAAAATTAACAATTCAGCTTTTCTTTTCTTTTTTTTTTAACTCACCTCTCATCGTGCACTTCCACTCTGCCTTCTATATTTTGACTTTTTTTCTGAAAATACAAAATATCGAATGTCCCTAGAAAACGCAATAAATAGACATAAAAACGGGTATGTCTTTTTGCGTGTATATATATATATATATATATATATATATATATATATATATATATATATATATATATATATATATATATATATATATATATATATATATATATACATACATATATATATATATATATATATATATATATATATATATATATATATATATATATATATATATATATATATATATATATATATATATATATATATATATATATATATATATATATATATATATATATATATATATATATATATGTGTGTGTGTGTGTGTGTGTGTGTGTGTGTGTGTGTGTGTGTATGTGTGTGTGTGTATGTGTGTGTGTGTGTACCCTAATCCAAATTTGTTCCTGTCTGGTGATGAGATGGTTACTGCAGCCTAATGAAGTCGATAGGCTTTAATCTCCATTTACCAGCTAACCAATAATAATTAGAATAAAATATAATATTGATGATAATTGATGATGATCTTTACTCAGGAAAATTTAAAAATATATTTTAGGAGTAACATACACTCGTACAGTGGTTGTGGGAGCAAACATCAATGGTACATATTATTCAGATTTAACATGGGAAAACCCAACGAAATAAGTACGACTTATTTCCAGTGGGTACTTAGCATGTATCTATATGTCTTCAGTGTCTCAGCGTGTAGCAGTAGTGATGTAGTAGCTTCTGGAGTCCTCTCAGCTCAGTGTCCTGCGTATCAAGGAGTAGCAGTAGTGATGTAGTAGCTTCTGGCCTCCTCTCAGCTCAGTGTCCTGCGTATCAAGGAGTAGCAGTAGTGATGTAGTAGCTTCTGGAGTCCTCTCAGCTCAGTGTCCTGCGTATCAAGGAGTGTCTTAATATTACTGCGTGTTTAGGAGTGTCTTGGTATTACTGCAGCCACTCTCCGGAGAAGCCTATGACACCACAAGTACCAGGAGCTGCTATCATACCTCCACACCCTCTTGTAAAAGGTCAGAAGTTCAGAGTCAGGCTGTCTGATGACGCCAAACTCATTACTACCTCCTCTGCCCATGCAAACCCAAAAACGGAATTCTAGCAGATCTTCCGAGATGATATCTATAACTCTCTTCCCCGTCCACTCTTTCCCCTCCCACTCTCCATTCCCACATCCACTCCCTTCCCCACAGGCAAGCAGGCGTCCATGAAGGGCAAGGTCACCGTCAAGGTCACCGTCAAGGTCACAATCTTTTCTTGTCTTCGCAGGCTGATAAGAGTTTTTTTTTTTTTTTTTTTTTTTGCTGTACCCGAGTTGTAGCTGGCGATAGTGATTAAAAAAAACAACTATGGTTTCTGAGAAAGAGAAAACGAGATAAACACGACGGGTTACTAGTGATCACTGGCACTTAAGGTTGTTGTAGTGTTGAATTACTGAAACTATGAGGAAGCAGTCACATTGTCAGGGACGGTAAGGATAAGTTTAGTGTCAACTCCATCATGACGAATTCAAGAGATAACTGAAATTTAGGATTCATGAGTGTTTGAAGGCGTCATGTCGGTCTCTTTTGACACACACACGCTAGCACACACACACACATGCTAGCACACACACACGCTAGCACACACACACGCTAGCACACACACACGCTAGCACACACACACGCTAGCACACACACACGCTAGCACACACACACACACGCTAGCACACACACACGCTAGCACACACACACACACACGAACACACACACACACACACACTCTATCACACACACACTCTAGCACACACACACACACACGCTAGCACACACACACGCTAGCACACACACACACACACGCTAGCACACACACACGCTAGCACACACACACACACACGCTAGCACACACACACGCTAGCACACACACACGCTAGCACACACACACGCTAACACACACACACGTTAGCACACACACACATGCTAGCACACACACACACGCTAGCACACACACACAGCTAGCACTCACACACGCTAGCACACACACGCTAGCACACACACACACGCTAGCACACACACACACACGCTAGCACACACACACGCTAGCACACACACACGCTCGCACACACACACACGCTAGCACACACACACACACACGCTAGCACACACACACACACACACGCTAGCACACACACACGCTAGCACACACTCACGCTAGCACGCACACACACACGCTAGCACACACACACGCTAACACACACACACACACGCTAGCACACACACACGCACACACACACGCTAGCACACACACACGCTAACACACACACACACACACACGCTAGCACACACACACACACGCTAGCACACACACACACGCTAGCACACACACACGCTAGCACACACACTCGCTAGCACACACACACACGCTAGCACACACACACGCTAGCACACACACACACACACACGCTAGCACACACACACGCTAGCACACACACACGCTAGCACACACACACGCTAGCACACACACACGCTAGCACACACACACACACACACACACACACACGCTAGCACACACACACACGCTAGCACACACACACGCTAGCACACACACACGCTAGCACACACACACGCTAGCACACACACACGCTAGCAAACACACACGCTAGCACACACACACGCTAGCATACACACACGCTAGCACACACACCCGCTAGCAAACACAAAGAAGACCGCAGACAGAGTATAGGCTAGGTGGACAAAGACTACAGACCTCACTCAGGGAGAAAGACCTTGGGGTGACCATAACACCGAGCACATCACCGGAGGCACACATCAACCAAATAACCGCTGCAGCATACGGGCGCCTGGCAAACCTGAGAATAGCGTTCCGATACCTTAATAAGGAATCGTTCAAGACACTGTACACTGTGTATGTTAGGCCCATACTGGAGTATGCAGCACCAGTCTGGAACCCACACCTGGTCAAGCACGTCAGGAAGTTAGAGAAAGTACAAAGGTTTGCAACAAGGCTAGTCCCAGAGCTCAAGAGAATGTCGTACGAGGAAAGGTTAAGGGAAATCGGACTGACGACTCTGGAGGACAGAAGGGTCAGGGGAGACATGATAACGACATACAAGATACTGCGGGGAATAGACAAGGTGGACAGAGATAGGATGTTCCAGAGAGGGGACACAGGGACAAGGAGTCACAACTGGAAGCTGAAGACTCAGACGAGTCACAGGGACGTTAGGAAGAATTTCTTCAGTCATAGAGTTGTCAGCAAGTGGAATAGCCTAGCAAGTGAAGTAGTGGAGGCAGGAACCATACATAGTTTTAAGAAGAGGTATGACAAAGCTCAGGAAGCAGAGAGAGAGAGGACCCAGTAGCGATCAGTGAAGAGGTGGGGCCAGAAGCTGAGTCTCGACCCCTGCAACCACAATTAGGTGAGTACACGCTAGCACACACACACACGCTAGCACACACACACACGCTAGCACACACACACACGCTAGCGCACACACACACGCTAGCACACACACACGCTAGCACACACGCACGTTAGCACACACACGCTAGCACACACACACGCTAGCACACACACGCTAGCAGACACACACGCTAGCAGACACACACACTCACGCTAGCACACACACACACGCTAGCACACACACACGCTAGCACACACACACGCTAGCACACACATACGCTAGCACACACACACACGCTAGCACACACGCTAGCACACACACACACGCTAGCACACACACACGCTAGCACACACACACGCTAGCACACACATACGCTAGCACACACACACACGCTAGCACACACGCTAGCACACACACACACGCTAGCACACACACACGCTAGCACACACACACACGCTAGCACACACACACGCTAGCACACACACGCTAGCACACACACACGCTAGCACACACACACGCTAGCACACACACGCTAGCGCACACACACACACACACGTTAGCACACACACACACACACACACACGCTAGCACACACACACGCTAGCACACACACACGCTAGCACACACACACACACGCTAACACACACACACACACACACGCTAGCACACACACACACACACGCTAGCACACACACACGCTAGCAAACACACACGCTAGCACACACACACACGCTAGCACACACACACGCTAGCACACACACTCGCTAGCAAACACACACGCTAGCACACACACACGCTAGCAAACACACACGCTAGCACACACACACAACGCTAGCACACACACACTCTAGCACACACACACACACACGCTAGCACACACACACGCTAGCACACACACACGCTAGCAAACACACACGCTAGCACACACACACACGCTAGCACACACGCTAGCACACACACACGCTAGCACACACATACACGCTAGCACACACACACACACGCTAGCACACACACACACACACGCTAGCACACACACACACACACGCTAGCACACAAACACGCTAGCACACACACACGCTAGCACACACACACGCTAGCACACACAGACGCTAGCACACACACACGCTAGCAAACACACACGCTAGCACACACACACACACACTAGCACACACACACGCTAGCACACACACACGCTAGCAAACACACACGCTAGCACTCACACACGCTAGCACACACACGCTAGCACACACACACGCTAGCACACACATACACGCTAGCACACACACACACACACACGCTAGCACACACACACACACACGCTAGCACACAAACACGCTAGCACACACACACGCTAGCACACACACACGCTAGCACACACACACGCTAGCACACACACACGCTAGCAAACACACACGCTAGCACACACACACACACACACACACTAGCACACACACACGCTAGCACACACACACGCTAGCAAACACACACGCTAGCACACACACGCTAGCACACACACACACGCTAGCACACACATACACGCTAGCACACACACACACACACGCTAGCACACACACACACACGCTAGCACACAAACACGCTAGCACACACACACGCTAGCACACACACACGCTAGCACACACACATGCTAGCACACACACACGCTAGCAAACACACACGCTAGCACACACACACACACACACACACACGCTAGCACACACACACGCTAGCAAACACACACGCTAGCACTCACACACGCTAGCACACACACACGCTAGCACACACACACGCTAGCAAACACACACGCTAGCACACACTCACGCTAGCACACACACACACACACAAGCTAGCACACACACACGCTAGCACACACACACACACAAGCTAGCACACACACACGCTAGCGCACACACACACACACACACGCACGCTAGCACACACACACGCTAGCACACACACACACACGCTAGCACACACACACACACACACGCTAGCACACAGACGCTAGCACACACACACGCTAACACACACACACGCTAGCACACACACACAGACTCTGAACTACAAACCAATATCTCTAACATGCTTAATGTCAAAAGTTGTGAAGAAGATAGTAAGGAAAAGGATATTGAAACATTCTGGAGAGAATAAGATTCTTTACGGCAAAAACTCCACGGATTTAGGAATGAAAAATCCTGTTGTAGGAATCTGCTGAAATTCTACGACAGTCACAGTAATAACATCACAGAGATTAATCTAGAAATTAGAACAAACAAGGTTTAAATGAAGTGTGCTCCCGGGGTCACGGGGCACTTCAGTGACAGAAGACAGAGTAAGAATATGGGACGAGACACCTGAACGGGAGAATAACGAGTGGGGTACCACTAGGATCAGTGTTAAGACCCCTACTATTCCTAATATGCGTTAACGACCTACCAGAGAGGCTTGAGTCCTATATTTCATTGTTTCCTGACGATGTAAAACCATTGAGAACAATAAAGACAGTGATAAACTCCAGATAGACCTCAAAAGACTGCAGATGTGGTCAAACAACTGGCTTCTTGAGTTCAACCCCCGAAAATTGCAAGATACGTGTTTTGGAGGTGAGAGCAGACTGGACAGGGTACAACATGGGCGGAGAGAAGCTGCTGTAAGTGAAAATGAGTGGAATTGAGAGGAATGCACTGCGAGGAGACATTGAAGGAAATGAACCTGACGACATTTAAGGAGAGAACATGACAGGGACATTATTTCGGGCAAAATCTTAAGAGGAATTTATGTTGACAGTGACAGACTGTTTCAATTAAGAGGACCAGAATCAAGGGGAAACCAGGTGGAAACTGAAGACTTGAGCAAACACAAGGGATGTTAGAAAATATTTCTTTAGTCTGAGAGTGGTTGAAAAGTGGAGGCATCTCAATACACAGCTTCAAGAGTAGATATGATAAGGTCCAATGATATAAGTGCCTTTTTGTTATTAATTGATGGAAGCAGTTAAGGAGGAGGGGCCAGGAGCTGAGTCTCGACCTTTACAATCACAACTCGGTGATTAGACATACACACATGCAGAGTAAGGAGCTGTGAATCAACTTCTGCAACCGTTGATAAATTAGACACATGTGCAACTCTTGGGTATCTTTACTGAGGAAACGTTTCGCCACACAGTGGCTTCATCAGTCCATACAAAGGAGAATCTTGAAGAACAGGAGGAGAATGAGGTAATCAGTCCCTCAACCTTGAGTCGATGTGTATAGGTGAGTACACACACACACACACACACACACACACACACACACACACACACACACACACACACACACACACACACACACACACACACACACACACACACACACACAAACTCGGTCAAGTTAACTTGTTTAAATCTCATTCACAAGGAAATGAATAGTGGGCAAGGCCGGGGTGCACGTGCGAGGGAGGGTGCGACTGTGTGTAGTGGGGGAGTAGGTGGGCGTATGAGTGGGCGGGCGAGTGGGCGTGTGAGGCCGGAAAACAGTACTCAGGAGCTCACTCCAGTTTCAACTCAGTCAAGCTGTTCGGAAATTACCCCGAGAAAGATGGTGGTGATAGTTGCGGGGGTGATGGTGAAGGTAGTGGAGTGGTGGTGGTGATGGTGGCGATGGTGGTTTTAATAATGGTGGCGATGGTGGTTTTAATAATGGTGGTGATGACAGTGGTGACGGTGGTTTTAATGGTGGTGAAGATAGTGGTTTTAATGGTGGTGATGACAGTGGTGACGGTGGTAGTTTAGGATCCTCAGTGCTCGAAGAGGAGCTAGCAATGTAACAAGTGTTGAACCCTCTTTAATGGGATTCACTTCTTAATGAAGACACGACCTGGAGTTTACCTGGAGAGAGTTCCGGGGGTCAACGCCCCCGCGGCCCGGTCTGTGACCAGGCCTCCTGGTGGATCAGAGCCTGATCAACCAGGCTGTTGCTGCTGGCTGCACGCAAACCAACGTACGAGCCACAGCCCGGCTGATCAGGAACTGACTTTAGGTGCTTGTCCAGTGCCAGCTTGAAGACTGCCAAGGGTCTGTTGGTAATCCCCCTTATGTGTGCTGGGAGGCAGTTGAACAGTCTCGGGCCCCTGACACTTATTGTATGGTCTCTTAACGTGCTAGTGACACCCCTGCTTTTCATTGGGGGGATGGTGCATCGTCTGCCAAGTCTTTTGCTTTCGTAGTGAGTGGTTTTCGTGTGCAAGTTCGGTACTAGTCCCTCTAGGATTTTCCAGGTGTATATAATCATGTATCTCTCCCTCCTGCGTTCCAGGGAATACAGGTTTAGGAACCTCAAGCGCTCCCAGTAATTGAGGTGTTTTATCTCCGTTATGCGCGCCGTGAAAGTTCTCTGTACATTTTCTAGGTCGGCAATTTCACCTGCCTTGAAAGGTGCTGTTAGTGTGCAGCAATATTCCAGCCTAGATAGGACAAGTGACCTGAAGAGTGTCATCATGGGCTTGGCCTCCCTAGTTTTGAAGGTTCTCATTATCCATCCTGTCATTTTTCTTGCAGATGCGATTGATACAATGTTATGGTCCTTGAAGGTGAGATCCTCCGACATAATCACTCCCAGGTCTTTGACGTTGGTATTTCGCTCTATTTTGAGGCCAGAATTTGTTTTGTACTCTGATGAAGATTTAATTTCCTCATGTTTACCATATCTGAGTAATTGAAATTTCTCATCGTTGAATTTCATATTGTTTTCTGCAGCCCACTGAAAGATTTGGTTGATGTCCTCCTGGAGCCTTGCAGTGTCTGCAATGGAAGACACTGTCATGCAGATTCGGGTGTCATCTGCAAAGGAAGACACGGTGCTGTGGCTGACATCCTTGTCTATGTCGGATATGAGGATGAGGAACAAGATGGGAGCGAGTACTGTGCCTTGTGGAACAGAGCTTTTCACCGTAGCTGCCTCCGACTTTACTCTGTTGACGACTACTCTCTGTGTTCTGTTAGTGAGGAAATTATAGATCCATCGACCGACTTTTCCTGTTATTCCTTTAGCACGCATTTTGTGCGCTATTACGCCATGGTCACACTTGTCGAAGGCTTTTGCAAAGTCTGTATATATTACATCTGCATTCTTTTTGTCTTCTAGTGCATTTAGAACCTTGTCGTAGTGATCCAATAGTTGAGATAGACAGGAGCGACCTGTTCTAAACCCATGTTGCCCTGGGTTGTGTAACTGATGGGTTTCTAGATGGGTGGTGATCTTGCTTCTTAGGACCCTTTCAAAGATTTTTATGATATGGGATGTTAGTGCTATTGGTCTGTAGTTCTTTGCTGTTGCTTTACTGCCCCCTTTGTGGAGTGGGGCTATGTCTGTTGTTTTTAGTAACTGTGGGACGACCCCCGTGTCCATGCTCCCTCTCCATAGGATGGAAAAGGCTCGTGATAGGGGCTTCTTGCAGTTCTTGATGAACACAGAGTTCCATGAGTCTGGCCCTGGGGCAGAGTGCATGGGCATGTCATTTATCGCCTGTTCGAAGTCATTTGGCGTCAGGATAACATCGGATAGGCTTGTGTTAATCAAATTTTGTGGCTCTCTCATAAAAAATTCATTTTGATCTTCGACTCTCAGTCTGGTTAGCGGCTTGCTAAAAACTGAGTCATATTGGGACTTGAGTAGCTCACTCATTTCCTTGCTGTCATCTGTGTAGGACCCATCTTGTTTAAGTAAGGGCCCAATACTGGACGTTGTTCTCGATTTTGATTTGGCATAGGAGAAGAAATACTTTGGGTTTCTTTCGATTTCATTTATGGCTTTTAGTTCTTCCCGCGATTCCTGACTCCTAAAGGATTCTTTTAGCTTAAGTTCGATGCTTGCTATTTCTCTGACCAGTGTCTCCCTACGCATTTCAGATATATTGACCTCTTTTAGCCGCTCTGTTATTCTTTTCCGTCGCCTGTAAAGGGAGCGCCTGTCTCTTTCTATTTTACATCTACTCCTCCTTTTTCTTAGAGGAATAAGCCTTGTGCATACATCGAGTGCCACCGAGTTAATCTGTTCTAGGCATAAGTTGGGGTCTGTGTTGCTTAGTATATCTTCCCAGCTTATATCGGTTAGGACTTGGTTTACTTGGTCCCACTTTATGTTTTTGTTATTGAAGTTGAATTTGGTGAATGCTCCCTCGTGACTAGTCTCATTATGTCGGTCTGGGGCTCCACGCATACATGTCTGAACCTCAATTATGTTGTGATCTGAGTATATTGTTTTTGATATGGTGACATTTCTTATCAGATCATCATTGTTAGTGAAGATGAGGTCTAGTGTATTCTCCAGTCTAGTAGGCTCTATTATTTGCTGGTTTAAACTGAATTTTGTGCAGAGATTTAAAAGCTCGTGTGAGTGTGAGTTTTCATCAGAGCTGCCTCCTGGTGTTATTACTGCAACAATATTATTTGCTATATTCCTTCATTTTAGGTGCCTTAAGTTGAAATCCCCCAGGAGCAAGATGTTGGGTGCAGGAGCTGGAAGATTTTCCAGACAGTGGTCAATTTTTAACATCTGTTCCTGGAATTGCTGAGATGTTGCATCCGGAGGCTTGTCGACTACCACAATGACTAGGTTTTGGTTCTCGACCTTTACTGCTAAAACTTCCACTACATCATTTGAGGCATTAAGCAGTTCTGTGCAAACAAGTGACTCTGCATTGTACAGGCCAACCCCCCCCCCTTTTGCCTGTTCACTCTGTCACATCTGTATAGGTTGTAACCTGGGATCCATATTTCGTTGTCCAAGTGATCCTTTATGTGAGTCTCAGTGAAAGCCGCGAACATTGCCTTTGCCTCTGCAAGCAGTCCACGGATGAAAGGTATTTTGTTGTTTGTTGCTGGCTTTAGACCCTGTATATTTGCAAAGAAGAATGTTATCGGACTGGTGGTATTGTTGGTACTGGGGGGGGGATCAAGGCCAGGAAGGAAAAGGTAAATAGGGCAGAAGGGATAATTAAAAACAGATAAAGGAAACAGAGAGAAAGGAAGGTTAGAGGAAGAGGAGTGCGGAAGAGGGAAGATCTGAGGGGAGTGTGAGGGGGACGGTTGTCTCAATACGATAATAACAGGACGATGGGATGTATAAGGTAGGGGGTCCCCCTGACAGTGGAGGGGGTACATGCAACAATTTACCCTGAACTGTGACAAGCGGAAGCTGCCCACTGTATGAGAAGCAGTGGGCACTGGTGTGAGAGAGAGAGAGAGAAAGAGAGAGAAAACCATTATATACAACAAATGAACGTGCACAAGAGTCATTCTATTACATACTACAACAAACACATTCAAATCTCTTCAAAATTTAAATGACCGAAATAATAAGGGTTTAAATGTCCTGATGCATAAACGAAGCATCAGTGTTTATCCTCTAAGTCCTAAGAGATCTTCAACACGGGAGGTTGTGGAGGAGGGGGAGCCTGTGCTGGCCATCTCAGGGCTGATGATGTTGATGTTTTGTCTCTTATAGGCGGGGGTGACTATTATGGTGGTGAATGAGGTAGGTGAGTGTTGTAAGGATGATTGTGATAGGCTGATTGTGGTGATTAGTAAAGTGGTTGAATTGTGTAAGGAAGAGGGGGGAGAGGGTGCTATAGAGTGGTGACTGCTGGGGTAGTGCTGGTCATGGTGGTGGCTTCGTCTGTGTACACCCACTCCCACTCCTCTCCCATTATGTACAGAATATAAAAAAAAACGCCCTTCACCAGCTGGCAATATATCAGGGTCGGTTAATAGAGTGTCCTGGTCATTATCTACTTATATATTATGATGAAAACTCTAGAAAACTTTCGCGCCAACTTGAAAAACACTATTTCAGACTAGCAGAGGATTCGAAACTAATATTACTCCATATAATAGTTACACGGTAGGGAGACCACGCAGGGAAACATACAAGTTACGTGGTGGGAACACTGGCAATGTGCAACAACACTATTGTATATGATAGTTACAGTGTGAGAACAAAGGCAAGCTATGTGTCTGTTGCCGGCTGAGGGGGAAGAGATGGAAGTCTGCAAGGGAAAGAGTCCGGCAGCTTGGAAATAGACCTGTCATCTCATAACGAGAGAAGCGATGAGCCAAGGTGAGTGGTGACCCAGGAAGAATAAGAGGATAAAGAGGTGGAGCAGCAAGAGGAGGCGGGGAGGAGCTATGAAATAGTGAGGCAGATAAAGGCTAAGATACAGAGTGGAGAGGGAGAGAGAGAGAGAAAGGAGCTTGGACAGATTAAGATTAAGGATAGATTAAGAAAGGCTAAGATAGAGATTAGGATAAATAAAAAGGCTAGGATATATAAAGAAACCAGAACAGATTAAGAAAGGCTAAGATAGAGATTAGGATAAATAAAAAGGCTAGGATATATAAAGAAACCAGAACAGATTAAGAAAGGCTAAGATAGAGATTAGGATAAATAAAAAGGCTAGGATATATAAAGAAACCAGAACAGATTAAGAAAGGCTAAGATAGAGATTAGGATAAATAAAAAGGCTAGGATATATAAAGAAAACAGAACAGATTAAGAAAGGCTAAGATAGAGAGGTTTGGATAGCTAAAGAGAGAGAGGCTAGAATAGAAGAGATAGAAATAAACTACAAGACAATTTAGTTCCGACTACCAATCTTCATTATACAGCTTAAGACATGTATAATAACAAGTCTGTGTCTGAGACTACACACGACACTCACACAGCTTTAAATCACACTGTTGAGAATTCCCTCACACACAAATATAATTCGATGACTAAACATGCATTAAATAAGCATAACCTCTAATATATTTCCGAGTAGCCAAAACTATATGGGTTCTATGGCTTTTAAAGGTAAGAGAGTAGATGACAACTTGTGTGGCTGCGGGTGAAGACAACAGAGACACATTGCTGCAGTACTGCCCTATTTCTAAGCCTCTTAGCTCTCTATTGCCCTGACTAGTTAGGTTAGTTAATGGTGGTGGTGGGTGTTTCAAGCCTATTAATTACACGACGGTCATTAAGGCAGAGCAGGTAACCTGTTCACCACCATTCAAGAATAATCCCTTGAGATTCAAGTAGCCTCTCGGTGTATATATACTGACACTGCTCGGTCAACATGGCGACCTTGACTGGAGTCTGGTATTCATTAAACCACCAGGGAAAATAAAACTTATTATTTGCTTTACATATATTTACAGCAATTATATATTTTTCTGAAGATGTCTAAGTTTTTTGACGATAACTTAGCATGTCAATAATATTTTTAATGACAACTTATTATCACAGCTTGAGCTTTTGGTCATCTGACCGAGGCCTTCCGCTGGTTTACCGGTCTACCTCTTTAAAAATCATTGTTATGATTATACTTATTTTGTATTATATCATCATCACCTCCTACACTCATACTATAGCTACATACTTACAATGACTACACTGCTATACTTGCGCCGGATACACTCCTACACACGCACTGGCATCACTGCTACACACCTCTACATTCATACTGGCTTCAGTGCTACACTTACACTGAGTACACTGCTACATTCCCACTTGCAGGGTGTTCAGGGGGTCAACGCCCCTCAGCCTAGTTCTTGAATACTTACAATGGCTACCCTGCTACGCTGACACTGGCAACACTGCTACACTTACACTGGTAACACTGCTACTCACACCGGCTACACTGCTACGCTTACACTGGCAACACTGCTACGCTTACACTGGCAACACTGCTACACTTGCACTGGTAACACTGCTACTCACACCGGCTACACTGCTACGCTTACACTGGCAACACTGCTACGGTTACACTGGCAACACTGCTACACTCACACCAGCTACACTCACACCTGCTACACTCACACCAGCTACACTGCTACACTCACAAGGGCTACACGGCTACACTCACATTCGCAACACTGCTACACTCACACCAGCAACACTGCTACGGTTACACTGGCAACACTGCTACACTCACACCGGCTACACTGCTACACTCACACCAGCAACACTGCTACACTCACACCGGCTACACGGCTACACTCACACCGGCAACACTGCTACACTCACACTGGCTACACTGCTACACTCACACTGGCAACACTGCTACACTCACACCAGCAACACTGCTACACTCACACCAGCAACACTGCTACACTCACACCGGCTACACGGCTACACTCACACTGGCAACACTGCTACACTCACACCGGCTACACGGCTACACTCACACTGGTAAGGGACATCGATACCTCAAAGGCAATGGGACCGGACAACATCTCCCCGTGGGTCCTTAGAGAGGGAGCAGATATGTTGTGCGTGCCACTTACCACAATCTTCAACACGTCCCTGGAAACTGGGCAACTACCTGAGGTATGGAAGACGGCAAATGTAGTTCCCATTTTTAAAAAAGGAGACAGAAAAGAGGCACTAAACTATAGACCTGTGTCATTGGCGTGTATAGTATGCAAAATTATGGAGAAGATTATCAGGAGGAGAGTGGTGGAGCACCTGGAACGGAACAAGAGTATAAATGCCAACCAGCACAGATTCATGGAAGGCAAATCCTGTGTCACAAACCTTCTGGAGTTTTATGATAAAATAACTGAAGTAAGACACGAGAGAGAGGCGTGGGTTGATTGCATCTTCTTGGACTGCAAGAAGGCCTTTGACACAGTTCCTCACAAGAGATTAGTGCAGAAGCTAGAGTATCAGGCGCATATAACAGGAAGGGCACTGCAATGGATCAGAGAATACCTGACAGGGAGACAACAACGAGTCATGGTACGTAATGATGTATCACAGTGGGCACCTGTGACGAGCGGGGTCCCACAGGGGTCGGTCCTAGGACCAGTGCTATTTTTGGTATATGTGAACGACATGATGGAAGGGTTAGACTCAGAAGTGTCCCTGTTTGCAGATGATGTGAAGTTAATGAGGAGAATTAAATCTGATGATGACCAGGCAGGACTTCAAGGAGACCTGGACAGACTGGACACCTGGTCCAGCAAATGGCTTCTCGAATTTAATCCTGCCAAATGCAAAGTCATGAAGATAGGGGAAGGGCACAGAAGACCACAGACCGAGTATAGGCTAGGTGGCCAAAGACTGCAAACCTCACTCAAGGAGAAAGATCTTGGGGTGAGTATAACACCGAGCATGTCTCCGGAAGCACACATCAACCAGATAACTGCTGCAGCATATGGGCGCCTGGCAAACCTGAGAACAGCATTCCGATACCTTAGTAAGGAATCGTTCAAGACACTGTACACCGTGTATGTCAGGCCCATACTGGAGTATGCAGCACCTGTTTGGAACCCGCACTTGATAAAGCACGTCAAGAAACTAGAGAAAGTACAAAGGTTTGCGACAAGGTTAGTTCCAGAGCTAAGGGGAATGTCCTATGAAGAAAGATTAAGGGAAATCAGCCTGACGACACTGGAGGACAGGAGGGTCAGGGGAGACATGATAACGACATATAAAATACTGCGTGGAATAGACAAGGTGGACAAAGACAGGATGTTCCAGGGAGGGGACACAGAAACAAGAGGCCACAATTGGAAGTTGAAGACACAAATGAGAGATATTAGGAAATATTTCTTCAGTCATAGAGTTGCAAGGCAGTGGAATAGCCTAGAAAATGACGTAGTGGAGGCAGGAACCATACACAGTTTTAAGACGAGGTTTGATAAAGCTCATGGAGCGGGGAGAGAGAGGGCCCAGTAGCAACCGGTGAAGAGGCGGGGCCAGGAGCTAAGACTCGACCCCTGCAACCACAAATAGGTGAGTACAAATAGGTGAGTACTGGCAACGCTGCTACACTCACACCGGCTACACTGCTACACTCACACTGGCTACACTGTTACACTCACACTGGCAACACTGCTACACTCACACCGGCTACACTCATACCAGCTTCACTCACACCGGCTACACTGCTACACTCACACTGGCAACACTGCTACACTCACATCAGCTAAACTGCTACACTCACACCGGTTACACCGCTACACTTACACCGGCTACACTGCTACACTCACACTGGCAACACTGTTACACTCACACCAGCTACACTGCTACTCTCACACCGGCTACACTGCTACACTCACACTGGCAACACTGCTACACTCACATCAGCTAAACTGCTACACTCACACCAGCTACACTGCTACACTTACACCGGCTACACTGCTACACTCACACTGGCAACACTGCTACACTCACACCAGCTACACTGCTACACTCACACCGGCTACACTGCTACACTCACACTGGCAACACTGCTACACTCACACTGGCAACACTGCTACACTCACACCGGTTACACTACTACACTCACACTGGCAACTCTGCTACACTCACACTGGCAACACTGCTACACTCACACCGGTTACACTACTACACTCACACTGGCAACACTGCTACACTCACATCAGCTAAACTGATACACTCACCGGCTACACTGCTACACTCACACTGGCAACACTGCTACACTCACACCGGTTACACTACTACACTCACACTGGCAACACTGCTACACTCACATCAGCTAAACTGCTACACTCACACCGGCTACACTGCTACACTCACACTGGCAACACTGCTACACTAACACCAGCTACACCACACTGGCTACGCTGCTACACTAACACCGGCTACACTGCTACACTCACACCGGCTACACTGCTACACTCATACCGGCTACACTGCTACACTCACACTGTCAACACTGCTACACTCACACCGGCTACACTGTTACATTCACACTGGAAACATTGCTACACTCACACCGGCTACACTCATACCAGCTACACTCACACCGGCTACACTGCTACACTAACACCGGCTACACTGCTACACTCACACCGGCTACACTGCTACACTCACACCGGCTACACTGTTACATTCACACTGTCAACACTGCTACACTCACACCGGGTACACTGTTACATTCACACTGGCAACATTGCTACACTCACACCGGCTACACTCATACCAGCTTCACTCACACAGGCTACACTGCTACACTCACACTGGCAACACTGCTACACTCACATCAGCTAAACTGCTACACTCACACCGGCTACACTGCTACACTTACACCCGCTACATTGCTATACTCACACTGGCTACACTGCTACGCTCACACTGGCAACGCTGCAACATTTACCCTGTACACTTACACTCATCTAAAAAACACATTCGCATCATTTGCTTAAGCTTTGTTTGAGGATTAGCTAAGATTAACTCATTAGGTGTAATTGCGCTAAAGGCACCTTAATTACCATCGTTAAAATTAATGTACAAAAACTGTAGCCACAAAGTGTATTAATTAGTAGTGTAATTTTTTTTTTAGTTGGAAACGTTGTTCTCAAACACACACACACACACACACACACACACACACACACACACACACACACACACACACACACACACACACACACACACACACACAGGGCTTGGAAGAGGAACTGAAAAACCTGAAACAGCCTAAAGAACCAAAGGACAGCACAGCCATGACATCAGGGAATTCTGTATCAGTTACAGACAAGGGGCTTGTTGGGAGCAAAGGAGCTATACTGTATGCGAAGGTCCTATCAGACCCACGTGGGGCCCAGGACAAGACGAGGAGCACACCAAGAACAAATGAGGGGTCTGAAGGCAATGAAGGAGCTATGCTCTATGCAGAGACTCTAGACAACTGCAGTGGTCAGGAACAGCTGAGCAGGAAAGACAGACCACTGAGCATGGGGGCGTCTGCCAGGGATGGAATCAAAGGCAGGAACGCTTCAATGGAAGGAACTAAAACACCTCAGGGGATACAAAGGGAGACAGGGGAAGACGAAAGGGAGAGGTCAGTTTTTGTCTATGGGCTCTAGGAAGTCAAGGGGAAAACTATGATGAATGAAATGAGGAGAAAAAAAGTGATTGAAGGCATCATGAGGGCAATAGGCGAGGACGACATGACCCAGGTGACAAATTTTCGGAGAATTAGGTGGTTTGCAAGTGAAAGAAAATGGCCTGTCAAAGTAATCTTCAAGGCAGAATCAGCTTGAACCAGGTTCCTGCAGGAGAAATCATGACTGAGGGACAAACCGGAGTACCGGAGAGTGTACCTCGATCGAGACAGAACACAAGAAGAAAGAGAGGGTACAAAGACTAAAGGAGGAACGAGAGGCATTGATGAAAATGAGCAGAAGCCAGACCCAGGTGGAAGAGCAAACTCACCCGCCAGGAACACCCACAGAAGGACTCCAACTATGACAACCCCAATGCAACTGAACATTCCAAAGTAAAACCCACACACTGGTCCCTCTGTCTCCACCCCCACATCCCAAACCCCACCCCCACCACAACCCCTCTTAGGCCCCTGCCAAGGCTCCTGCTCCCCCACCCACAATATTCTCATAGCACCACAGCTTTAGAAAAGAAACTGAAAGTTTGGTACACGAACGCAGACGAAATAACGAATAAATATGAGGAGTGGCATAAAAGAATCAATGAGAAGTCCCCAGACATCATAGCAGTCACAGAAACGAAACTCTCCAAGACAATAACAGATGCAATGTTCCCACCGGGATATCAGATCCTGAGGAAAGATAGAAGGAGCAGAGGGGAGGAGGGGTTGCACTGCTTATAAAAAACGGTGGGGATTTGAGGAAATAGAAGGCATGTACGAGATTGGAGAAAGGGATTACATAGTACATACAGTTCGGTCTGGGGAACATAAGGTAATCATAGCAGTGATGTATGACCCACCACAGAACTGCAGGAGGCCAAGAGAGGTGGCAAGAAGAGCTCACTAGGGCAGAGCAAAGTTAATGGCTATGGGCGATTTCAACAACAAGGAGATCGACTGGGAAAACCTGGAGCCACATGGGGGGCCCGAAACATGGAGAGCCAAGATGATGGATGTGGTACTGGAAAACCTCATGCATCAACACGTCAGGGACATTACCAGAGAGAGAGAGAGAAGAGGATAAACCAGCAAGACTGGGCCTCGTGTTCACCCTGAGCAATTCAGACATTGAGGACATCACATTCGAGAGGTCCCTTGGAGCTAGTGATCACGTGGTTCTGAGCTTTGAATACATAGTAGACTTACAAGTGGCGAGGGTAACAGGAGTTAAATGGGAAAAGCCAAACTATAAAAGGGGGGACTACACAAGTATGAGGAACTTCCTGCAGGAGGTTCAGTGGGACAGAGAATTGGCAGGAAAGTCAATAAATGAAATGGTGGAATATGTAATAAAATGCAAGGAGGTAGAGGAAAGGTTTGTTCCTAAGGGCAACAGAAATAATGGGAAGACCAGACGAGCCCTTGGTTTACCCGAAAGTGTAGGGAGGCAAAAACCAAGTGCACTAGAGAGTGGAAAAGGTACAGTAGCCAAAGGACCCAGGAAAATAAGGAGATTAGGCGTAGAGCCAGAAACGAGTATGCACAGATAAGGAGGGAGGCCCAGCGACAGTACGAAGGCAACGTAACATCAAAAGTCAAGTCTGATCCGAAACTGCTGTATAGCCACATTAGGAGGAAGACAACAGTCAAAGACAAGGTGATCAGGCTGAGGAAAGAAGATGGGGAACTCACAAGAAACGATCAAGAGGTATGTGAGGAGCTCAACATGAGATTTAAGGAAGTATTTGCAGAGGAGACGGGAAGGACTCTGGGACGGCAGAACAGAGGGGTACACCAACAAGGAATATACCAACAAGTGTTGGATGACATACACAACTGAGGAGAAGGAGAAGCTGCTAAGTGACCTTGATACCTCAAAGGCGATGGGACCGGACATCTCCCCGTGGGTCCGTAGAGAGGGAGCAGAAACGCTGTGTGTGTCACTAACCATGATCTTAAACACATCCCTCGAAACTGGGCAACTACCTGAGGTATGGAAGACGGCAATGTAGTTCCCATCTTTAAGAAAGGAAACAGAAACGAGGTACTAAACTATAGACCAGTGTCACTGACGTGTATAGGATGCAAAGTCATGGACATTATCAGGAGAATGGTAGAGCACCTGGAACTGAACGAGAATATAAATGGCAACTAGCATGGATTCAGGGAAGGCAAATCCTGTGTCACAAACCTTCTGGAGTTTTATACCAAGGCAACAGAAGTAAGACACGGGAGA
>NC_091322.1:18170127-18177627 GCF_038502225.1 Cherax quadricarinatus
CACTGAGAAACGCACACACACATCTCTGTATGTATGTACACTCAGACACACACACCTCTGAGTGTACTATACACTGTGTGAATATTGATGGTGGGGGTGAGGGTGGGTTTCCTCAGGCAGGAGACTGAACAAGTTGGAACTTGTTGAGAAAATCTCACAAGTTACAAACCTGGACTGAATGTTAAGGGAAAACCTTGAAATTGCTTTCTGTCCAGAGTCTGGATCTTGGTGAGGTGGGAACTGGCAAGTGTGGTACTTGGTGAGGTGGGAACTGGCAAGTGTGGTACTTGGTGAGGTGGGAACTGGCAAGTGTGGTACTTGGTGAGGTGGGAACTGGCAAGTCTGGAACTTGGTGAGGTGGGAACTGGCAAGTGTGGTACTTGGTGAGGTGGGAACTGGCAAGTGTGGTACTTGGTGAGGTGGGAACTGGCAAGTGTGGTACTTGGTGAGGTGGGAACTGGCAAGTGTGGTACTTGGTGAGGTGGGAACTGGCAAGTGTGGTATTTGGTGAGGTGGGAACTGGCAAGTGTGGTACTTGGTGAGGTGGGAACTGGCAAGTGTGGTACTTGGTGAGGTGGGAACTGGCAAGTGTGGTACTTGGTGAGGTGGGAACTGGCAAGTGTGGTACTTGGTGAGGTGGGAACTGGCAAGTGTGGTACTTGGTGAGGTGGGAACTGGCAAGTGTGGTACTTGGTGAGGTGGGATCTAGCAAGTCTGGAACTTGGTGAGGGGGGAACTGGCAAGTGTGGTACTTGGTGAGGTGGGAACTAGCAAGTGTGGTACTTGGTGAGGTGGGAACTAGCAAGTCTGGAACTTGGTGAGGTGGGAACTAGCAAGTGTGGTACTTGGTGAGGTGGGAACTGGCAAGTGTGGTACTTGGTGAGGTGGGAACTGGAAAGTGTGGTACTTGGTGAGGTGGGAACTGGCAAGTGTGGTACTTGGTGAGGTGGGAACTGGCAAGTGTGGTACTTGGTGAGGTGGGAACTGGCAAGTGTGGTACTTGGTGAGGTGGGAACTGGCAAGTGTGGTACTTGGTGTGGTGGGATCTAGCAAGTCTGGAACTTGGTGAGGGGGGAACTGGCAAGTGTGGTACTTGGTGAGGTGGGAACTGGCAAGTGTGGTACTTGGTGAGGTGGGAACTGGCAAGTGTGGTACTTGGTGAGGTGGGAACTGGCAAGTGTGGTACTTGGTGAGGTGGGAACTGGCAAGTGTGGTACTTGGTGAGGTGGGAACTGGCAAGTGTGGTACTTGGTGAGGTGAGGTGGGAACTGGCAAGTGTGGTACTTGGTGAGGTGGGAACTGGCAAGTGTGGTACTTGGTGAGGTGGGAACTGGCAAGTGTGATACTTGGTGAGGTGGGGAACTGGCAAGTGTGGTACTTGGTGAGGTGGGAACTGGCAAGTGTGGTACTTGGTGAGGTGGGAACTGGCAAGTGTGGTACTTGGTGAGGTGGGGAACTGGCAAGTGTGGTACTTGGTGAGGTGGGAACTGGCAAGTGTGGTACTTGGTGAGGGTGGGAACTGGCAAGTGTGGTACTTGGTGAGGTGGGAACTGGCAAGTGTGGTACTTGGTGAGGTGGGAACTGGCAAGTGTGGTACTTGGTGAGGTGGGAACTGGCAAGTGTGGTACTTGGTGAGGTGGGAACTGGCAAGTGTGGTACTTGGTGAGGTGGGAACTGGCAAGTGTGGTACTTGGTGAGGTGGGAACTGGCAAGTGTGGTACTTGGTGAGGTGGGAACTGGCAAGTGTGGTACTTGGTGAGGTGGGAACTGGCAAGTGTGGTACTTGGTGAGGTGGGAACTGGCAAGTGTGGTACTTGGTGAGGTGGGAACTGGCAAGTGTGGTACTTGGTGAGGTGGGAACTGGCAAGTGTGGTACTTGGTGAGGTGGGAACTGGCAAGTGTGGTACTTGGTGAGGTGGGAACTGGCAAGTCTGGAACTTGGTGAGGGGGGAACTGGCAAGTGTGGTACTTGGTGAGGTGGGAACTGGCAAGTGTGGTACTTGGTGAGGTGGGAACTGGCAAGTGTGGTACTTGGTGAGGTGGGAACTGGCAAGTGTGGTACTTGGTGAGGGGGGAACTGGCAAGTGTGGTACTTGGTGAGGTGGGAACTGGCAAGTGTGGTACTTGGTGAGGTGGGAACTGGCAAGTGTGGTACTTGGTGAGGTGGGAACTGGCAAGTGTGGTACTTGGTGAGGTGGGAACTGGCAAGTGTGGTACTTGGTGAGGTGGGAACTGGCAAGTGTGGTACTTGGTGAGGTGGGAACTGGCAAGTGTGGTACTTGGTGAGGTGGGAACTGGCAAGTGTGGTACTTGGTGAGGTGGGAACTGGCAAGTGTGGTACTTGGTGAGGTGGGAACTGGCAAGTGTGGTACTTGGTGAGGTGGGAACTGGCAAGTGTGGTACTTGGTGAGGGGGGAACTGGCAAGTGTGGTACTTGGTGAGGTGGGAACTGGCAAGTGTGGTACTTGGTGAGGTGGGAACTGGCAAGTGTGGTACTTGGTGAGGGGGGAACTGGCAAGTGTGGTACTTGGTGAGGTGGGAACTGGCAAGTGTGGTACTTGGTGAGGTGGGAACTGGCAAGTGTGGTACTTGGTGAGGTGGGAACTGGCAAGTGTGGTACTTGGTGAGGTGGGAACTGGCAAGTGTGGTACTTGGTGAGGTGGGAACTGGCAAGTGTGGTACTTGGTGAGGTGGGAACTGGCAAGTGTGGTACTTGGTGAGGTGGGAACTGGCAAGTGTGGTACTTGGTGAGGTGGGAACTGGCAAGTGTGGTACTTGGTGAGGTGGGAACTGGCAAGTGTGGTACTTGGTGAGGTGGGGGCAAGTGTGGTACTGGGAACTCGCAAGTGTGGTACTTGGTGAGGTGGGAACTGGCAAGTGTGGTACTTTGAGGTGAACTGGCAAGGTGGTACTTGGTGAACTGGCAAGTGTGGTACTTGGTGAGGGGGGGGGATCTGGCAAGTGTGGTACTTGGTGAGGTGGGAACTGGCAAGTGTGGTACTTGGTGAGGTGGGAACTGGCAAGTGTGGTACTTGGTGAGGTGGGAACTGGCAAGTATGGTACTTGGTGAGGTGGGAACTGGCAAGTGTGGTACTTGGTGAGGTGGGAACTGGCAAGTGTGGTACTTGGTGAGGTGGGAACTGGCAAGTGTGGTACTTGGTGAGGTGGGAACTGGCAAGTGTGGTACTTGGTGAGGTGGGAACTGGCAAGTGTGGTACTTGGTGAGGTGGGAACTGGCAAGTGTGGTACTTGGTGAGGTGGTAACTGGCAAGTGTGGTACTTGGTGAGGTGGGAACTGGCAAGTGTGGTACTTGGTGAGGTGGGAACTGGCAAGTGTGGTACTTGGTGAGGTGGGAACTGGCAAGTGTGGTACTTGGTGAGGTGGGAACTGGCAAGTGTGGTACTTGGTGAGGTGGGAACTGGCAAGTGTGGTACTTCGTGAGGTGGGAACTGGCAAGTGTGGTACTTGGTGAGGTGGGAACTGGCAAGTGTGGTACTTGGTGAGGGGGGAACTGGCAAGTGTGGTACTTGGTGAGGTGGGAACTAGCAAGTCTGTAACTTGGTGAGGGGGGAACTGGCAAGTGTGGTACTTGGTGAGGTGGGAACTAGCAAGTCTGGAACTTGGTGAGGGGGGAACTGGCAAGTGTGGTACTTGGTGAGGTGGGAACTAGCAAGTCTGGAACTTGGTGAGGGGGGAACTGGCAAGTGTGGTACTTGGTGAGGTGGGAACTAGCAAGTCTGGAACTTGGTGAGGGGGGAACTGGCAAGTGTGGTACTTGGTGAAGTGGGAACTAGCAAGTCTGGAACTTGGTGAGGGGGGAACTGGCAAGTGTGGTACTTGGTGAGGTGGGAACTAGCAAGTCTGGAACTTGGTGAGGGGGGAACTGGCAAGTGTGGTACTTGGTGAGGTGGGAACTAGCAAGTCTGGATCTTGGTGAGGGGGAACTGGCAAGTGTGGTACTTGGTGAAGTGGGAACTGGCAAATCTGGAACTTAGTGAGGTGGGAACTGGCAAGTGTGGTACTTGGTGAGGTGGGAACTGGCAAATCTGTAACTTGGTGAGGTGGGAACTGGCAAATCTGTAACTTGGTGAGGTGGGAACTGGCAAATCTGGAACTTGGTGAGGTGGGAACTGGCAAATCTGGAACTTGCTGCGTGTGTTTTAAAACGGTGTTTTATGCAAAGGGGAATATACTTATTATAGACATTACACCTGTATATCATGCACCACTAAGTGCCAGCACCTCTGGCACTATCCTGGTAATAACATTCCAGGGAGCAAACAAAGCCAAGAAGGGCAAGAGGTTTCTTAAACACTGCCTTTAACGCATTCTTATATGAATAAACAGAAGAGTGGACGAGGGGTTCGAACCGCTGTCTGCATATGGACAGTCCGACAGTGTACCGGCTGGGCTACCCAGGCCTCTAAGAAGGTATCAGAGCTAATGTTTACTCTACTATATTCCATCAGAGGCACCAACTGTATTAGTTCCAATACCTTTCTGTTTAGTCGAGACGGTAGAGCATTTGACTCTCAATTTAGGGACCGCAGTTCGAGCGCCTCCTCCACTTTTCTGTTTATATCACTGACAGATGTTTTTTACAACTCAATTTGAGTTCACATTCTATGTTTAATACTTATAACCCTAAATTTTAAAGAGGTGGACCGGTGAGCCAGTGGAAGGTCTCAGTCAGATGACTAAGAGCTCCAGCAGAGGGTCATCACATGACTAAGACCTACATCAGGAAACACTTATCCTGTTTCCTGACAAACCTTATCTAACCTAACCTATGTTTAACACACATGAAATATTGATTGTCACCTATACTGCCCCTGGTCAATGTCTGTACAGTTTTTTAAAAAATTGTGTTTAATTATTAGAGAGAGTTTCATATATGTATGAATATATGAATGTATGGATAAGGTGGAGCCCAAGAGCTGTAGCTTCTGAGCTCCTGTAGTTGGAAGTGAAAACTTGAGTGTATTCCGGGAGTGTGTGTAGACGTTATATAGAGTGCATAAAGGCTGAGTGATAGCATATGATGAGAACTACAAAATTAACAAATCCAGAGATAATGTCTGGTACAGTATTCACCTATTTCTACTCACCTATTTGTGGTTGCAGGGGACGATTCGCAGCTCCTGGCCCCGCCCTTCACTGATTGCTACTAGGTCCTCTCTCTCCCTGCTCCATGAGCTTTATCAAACCTCATCTTAAAACTATGTATGGTTCCTGCCTCCACTACACCACTTGCTAGGCTATTCCACTTCCAGACAAATCTGTGACTGAAGAAATACTTCCTAACATCCCTTTGACTCATCGGAATCTTCAAATTCCAATTGTGACCCCTTGTTTCTGTGTCCCATCATTGGAACGTCCTGTCTTTGTCCACCTTGTCAATTCCTCACAATATTTTATAAGTCATTATCATGTCTTCCCTGACCTTCCTGTCCTCCAGTGTCGTCAGGCCGATTTCCCTTAACCTTCCTTCGTAGGACAATCCCCCTAGCTCTAGAACTAGTCTTGTTGCAAACCTTTTCAGTTTCTCTAATTTCTTGACATGCTTGGCAAGGTGTGGATTCCAAACTGGTGCTGCATACTCCAGTATGGGCCTGACGTATATGGTGTACAGAGTCTTGAACGATTCCTTACTGAGGTATCGGAACGTTATTCTTAGGTTTGCCAGACACCCGTATGCTGCAGCAGTTATCTGGTTAATGTGCACCTCAGTAGATATGCTCGGTATTATACTCACCCCAAGATCTTTTTCCTTGAGTGAAGTTTGTAGTCCTTGGCCACCTAGACTATACTCTGTGAACAGTCTTCTTTGCCCTTCCTCGATCTTCATGACTTTGCATTTGGCAGGGTTAAATTCCAGGAGCCAGTTGCTGGACCTGGCTTGTAGCCTGTCCAGGTCTCTTTGTAGTTTTGTCTGATCCTCGACCGATTTGATTCTCCTCATTAACTTCACAAGGACACTTCCGAGTCTATCCCTTCCGTTATGTCATTCACATATACCAAAAAAACAGCACAGGTCCTAGGACTGACCCTGTGGACCCCTGCTTGTCACAGGAGCCCATTCTGATACCTCGTCACGTACCATGACTCGTTGCTGCCTCCCTGTCAGATATTCTCTGATCCATTGCAATGCCTTTCCTATAATGCATACCTGATCCTCTAGCTTTTGCATTAACCTCTTGTGAGGAACTGTTGAAGGCCTTCTTGGAGTCCAAGAAAATGAAGTCTATCTATCCCTCTCTCTCGTGTTTTCTGTCACCTTGTCATAAAACTTCAGTAGGTTTTTGTCACAGGATTTTCCTTCCCTGAAACCGCGCTGATTGTCATTTATAAGCTTGTGTCTTTCTAGGTGCTCCACCACTCTCTTCCTGATGATCTCCATGACTTTGCATACTATACACGTCAGTGACACAGGTCTGTAGTTTAATGCCTCATGTCTGTCTCCTTTCTTAAAAATTGGGACTATATTTGTCATCTTCCATACCTCAGGTAGTTGCCCAGTTTCAATGGATGTGTTGAAGATTTTTGTTAGTGGCACATACAGCATCTCTGCTCCCTCTCTAAGGACCCATGGAGAGATGTTGTCTGGTCCCACCGCCTTTGAGGTATCAAGTTCACATAGCAGTTTCTTCACCTACTCTTCGGTTATGTGTACCTCATCCAGCACTTGCTGTTGTACCCCTCTGTTCTGACTTTCTGGAGTCCTTCCTGTCTCCACTGTAAATACTTCTTTAAATCGCGTGTTGACTGTTGTTTTCCTCCTGATGTCGCTATACAACAGCTTCGGGTCAGACTTGACTTTCGATGCTATGTCATTTTAGTATTGTCATTGAGCCTCCTTTCTTATCTGTGCATATTCGTGTCCAGCTGTTCGGCTAACCTCTATTCTCCAGGGTCCTTTGTTTTCTGTACCTTTTGCACTCTTTAGTGCACTTAGGTTTAGCCTCCCTACACCTTTGGGTGAACCAAGGACTCGTTCTGGTCTTCCCACTATTTCTGTTTCCCAAGGGAACAAACTTCTCCTCTACCTCCTTGCAGTATTTTGTATGCCGTTATCATGTCTCCCCTGACCCGCCTGTACGTGTGTGTTTGTGTGTGTGTGTGTGTATGTGCGCATGCGGTTGTATGTGTGTGTATGTGTGTATGTGTGCGTGTGTGTGTGTGTGTGTGTGTGTGTGTGTGTGTGTGTGTGTGTGTGTGTGTGTGTGTGTGTGTGTGTGTGTGTGTGTGTATGTGCGTGAGAGAGTGTGCGTGTGAGTGTACTCACCTAGTTGTACTCACCTAGTTGAGGTTGCAGGGGTCGAGTCCTAGCTCCTGGCCCTGCCTCTTCACTGGTCGCTACTAGGTCACTCCCTGAACCATGAGCTTTATCATACCTCTGCTTAAAGCTATGTATGGATCCTGCCTCCACTACATCGCTTCCCAAACTATTCCACTTCCTGACTACTTTGTATGTGTGTGTGTGTGTGTGTGTGTGTGTG
>NC_091322.1:18182627-18185127 GCF_038502225.1 Cherax quadricarinatus
AGGAAGGAATGAAGGAAGTAAGGGAAGAAGGAATTAAGGAAGAAAGGAAGGAAGGAAGGATGGAAGGAAGTAAGGAAGGAGAAGGAAGGAAGGGAGGGAAGAAGGAAGGAATGAAGGAAGGAAGGGAGGAAGAAAGGAAGGAAGGAAGGAAGGAAGGAAGGAGAAGGAAGGAAGGGAGAGAAGAAGGAAGGAATGAAGGAAGTAAGGAAAAAATGAATTAAGGAAGTAAGGAAGGAAGTAAGGAAGGAAGGAAGGAAGGAAGACAGGAATTAAGGAAGTAAGGAAGGAAGAAAGAAAGGAAAGAAGGAAGGAAGGAAGGAAGGAAGGAAGGAAGAAAGGAATTAAGGAAGTAAGGAAGGAAGAAAGAAAGGAAAGAAGGGAGGAAGGAAGGAAGGAAGGAAGGAAGAAAGGAATTAAGGAAGTAAGGAAGGAAGTGAGGAAGGAAGGAAGGAAGGAAGGAAGAAAGGAATTAAGGAAGTAAGGAAGGAAGAAAGAAAGGAAAGAAGGAAGGAAGGAAGGAAGGAAGGAAGGAAGTAAGGAAGGAAGTAAGGAAGGAAGGAAGGAAGGAAGGAAGGAAGGAAGGAAGGAAGGAAGGAAGGAAGGAAGGAAGGAAGGAAGGAAGGAAGGAAGGAAGGAAGGAAGGAAGGAAGGAAGTAAGGAAGGAAGGAAGGAAGGAAGGAAGGAAGTAAGGAAGGAAGGAAGGAAAGAAGTAAGGGAGGAAGGGTAAGGAAGAAGGAAGGAAGGAAGGAAGGAAGGAAGGAAGGGAGGAAGGAAGTAAGGAAGTAAGGAAGGAAGGAAGGAAGGAAGGAAGGAAGTAAGGAAGGAAGGAAGGAAGGAAGGAAGGAAGGAAGGGAGGGAGGGAAGAAGGAAGAAAGGAATGAAGGAAGGGAGGAAGGAATTAAGGAAGTAAGGAAGGAAGTAAGTAAGTAAGTAAGTAAGTAAGTAAGGAAGGAAGGAAGGAAGGAAGGAAGGAAGGAAGGAAGGAAGGAAGGAAGGAAGGAACTAGCTGGACAAGTCGATCATCCTTCACTTGCCTCTTACTAATTACCATTTTTATTATTCTGTTGCTTCTCACATGTAAATTATTACACTCTTCTGTCCTTGGTTGTTTGTGTGATTGTTGTTGTTGTTGTTTACTTGTGATTGTTACTGTTTAACTGTGGTTGTTGTGGTGTGATTGTTGTTGTTTTTGTTGTAGTTGTGTGATTGTTGTTGTTTTTGTTGTAGTGTGATTGTTGTTGTTTGTAGATGTAGTTGTGTGATTGTTGTTGTTTGTGGTTGCAGTTATGTGATTGTTGTTGTAGTTGTGTGATTGTTGTTGTTTGTGGTTGCAGTTATGTGATTGTTGTTGTTTGTAGTTGTAGTTGTGAGATTGTTCTTGTTTGTGGTTGTAGTTGTGTGATTGTTGTTTGTAGTTGTAGTTGTGCGATTGTTGTTGTTTGTGGTTGTAGTTGTGTGATTGTTGTTGTTTGTGGTTGTAGTTGTGTGATTGTTGTTGTTTGTAGTTGTAGTTGTGAGATTGTTGTTGTTTGTGGTTGTAGTTGTGTGATTGTTGTTGTTTGGAGTTGTAGTTGTGTTTGTGGTTGTAGTTGTGTGATTGTTGTTTGTAGTTGTAGTTGTGCGATTGTTGTTGTTTGGGGTTGTAGTTGTGAGATTGTTGTTGTTTGTAGTTGTAGTTGTGTGATTGTTGTTGTTTGTGGTTGTAGTTGTGTGATTGTTGTTGTTTGGGGTTGTAGTTGTGAGATTGTTGTTGTTTGGAGTTGTAGTTGTGTGATTGTTGTTGTTTGTGGTTGAAGTTGTGTGATTGTTGTTGTTTGTGGTTGAAGTTGTGTGATTGTTGTTGTTTGTGGTTGTAGTTGTGTGATTGTTGTTGTTTGTAGTTGTAGTTGTGAGATTGTTGTTGTTTGTGGTTGTAGTTGTGTGATTGTTGTTGTTTGTGGTTGTAGTTGTGTGATTGTTGTTGTTTGTAGTTGTAGTTGTGAGATTGTTGTTGTTTGTAGTTGTAGTTGTGTGATTGTTGTTTGTGGTTGTAGTTGTGTGATTGTTGTTGTTTGTAGTTGTAGTTGTGAGATTGTTGTTGTTTGTAGTTGTAGTTGTGTGATTGTTGTTATTTGTGGTTGTAGTTGTGTGATTGTTGTTGTTTGTGGTTGTAGTTGTGTGATTTGTGTTTGATGTAGTTGTTGTTTGTGTTTGTAGTTGTAGTTGTGTGATTGTTGTTGTTTGTAGTTGTAGTTGTGAGATTGTTGTTGTTTGTGGTGTAGTTGTGTGATGTAGTTGTAGATTGTTGTTGTTTGGGGTTGTAGTTGTGTGATTGTTGTTGTTTGTAGTTGTAGTTGTGTGATTGTTGTTGTTTGTGGTTGTAGTTGTGTGATTGTTGTTGTTTGTAGTTGTAGTTGTGTGATTGTTGTTGTTTGTGGTTGTAGTTGTGTGATTGTTGTTGTTTGTAGTTGTAGTTGTGTGATTGTTGTTGTTTGTGGTTGTAGTTGTGTGATTGTTGTTG
>NC_091322.1:18190127-18192627 GCF_038502225.1 Cherax quadricarinatus
TAATAAAGTGGTTCGCGATATATTATTACAGAACTTATTTTAACCAGGCCTTTTATTTTTGTATATAATGGAGTGAAGTAGGGGCGCGTAACACACACACACACACACACACACACACACACACACACACACACACACACACACACACACACACACACACTGACCCAGAATCTAAGGTTCAGTGGACAAAGGTGAACCTGAGCACGAAAAAAAACCTTTTGAGTGTCAGGCAGAACCCCCTCCCCCCATCTCCCCTCACCCCCTCCAACCTGACCTCTAACCCCCCACTCCCACTCCTGGAGTGAGTGCCTCAGAGTGCCATAATCACACTAAGGGAACACTGTGTCAACCTGCGTCTTCCAAGACTTCGACCGACTACGGGAAACTAGCAAATATGTCCCGAGCGAAGGGTTTTCAAGACGGACCAACGCCTGGGATGCCGCCAGCAGCAACAACCTGTTGGACCAGGCTGTCGCATGATAAACCCATGTGGCAGAGAAGAATGGAACTGGAGAACATGACCGGCTTTCATATAAAGCCGTGCGGAAATGCACCATTTAAGGGCATGCTCAGCTCTTGCAATCTTTATACACTATATAGAAGCAATTTTTTGGGTAACCTAAGTGGAGATAATGAGCGCATGCGCTTACATCAAGGGCGTGCAAGCGCAGGCGCATAATTACCCCAATACTCGCGCATGTGACCTTAAACACACACACATGTGACCGTAAACACACACACATGCACAAACACTCACGGTTTCTCTTCCATAAAAAGATGAAGTCAAGGGAGGGAGACGAAGTCTCGTCCGTAATCACCCCTAATTACCCTGATTGTTCAATTAGTGGGCGGTGAGTAAAACCCTGGGCGGCACATAATGACCGCTGGCGGAGGAGGGTGATTACCGCCACCCCATCTTCCTCACCCCCTCCTCCCCACCATGTTCCTTCTAACCCCCATCCAAACCCCATCCAAACCTTCCTCTCCCCGAAGATGCTGTGCGACACCGTCAAGTGTATGTCATGACTCAGGGAGAGGGGGAGGGGAGGGGGAGGGGAGGGGAGGGGAGGGGGAGGGGAGGGGGAGAGGGGAGATGCTGGTCATTACTCTCACGAAAAAATTATTATTATTATTATTATTATTATTATTATTATTATTATTATTATTATTATTATTATTATTATTATTATTATTATTATTATTATTATATCCTTCAACGTGGCAGAAAGAAGAAGCGCCTGTCAAGACACAACAGTGATTGTCAACACATTACAGTGCCTGTCAAGACACAACAGTGATTGTCAACACATTACAGTGCCTGTCAATACATTACAGTGCCTGTCAATACATTACAGTGCCTGTCAACACATTACAGTGCCTGTCAATACATTACACTGCCTGTCAATACATTACAGTGCCTGTCAATACATTACAGTGCCTGTCAATACATTACAGTGCCTGTCAACACATTACAGTGCCTGTCAATACATTACAGTGCCTGTCAATACATTACAGTGCCTGTCAATACATTACAGTGCCTGTCAACACATTACAGTGCCTGTCAATACATTACAGTGCCTGTCAACACATTACAGTGCCTGTCAATACATTACAGTGCCTGTCAACACATTACAGTGCCTGTCAACACATTACAGTGTCTGCCAACACATTACAGTGCCTGCCAACACATTACAGTGCCTGTCAACACATTACAGTGCCTGCCAACACATTACAGTGCCTGTCAACACATTACAGTGCCTGCCAACACATTACAGAGCCTGCCAACACATTACAGAGCCTGCCAACACATTACAGAGCCTGTCAACACATTACAGTGTCTGCCAACACATTACAGTGCCTGTCAACACATTACAGTGTCTGCCAACACATTACAGTGCCTGTCAACACATTACAGTGTCTGCCAACACATTACAGTGCCTGTCAACACATTACAGAGCCTGTCAACACATTACAGAGCCTGCCAACACATTACAGTGCCTGTCAACACATTACAGAGCCTGCCAACACATTACAGAGCCTGTCAACACATTACAGTGTCTGCCAACACATTACAGTGCCTGTCAACACATTACAGTGTCTGCCAACACATTACAGTGCCTGTCAACACATTACAGTGTCTGCCAACACATTACAGTGCCTGTCAACACATTACAGAGCCTGCCAACACATTACAGTGCCTGCCAACACATTACAGTGCCTGTCAACACATTACAGTGCCTGTCAATACATTACAGAGCCTGCCAACACATTACAGTGCCTGTCAATACATTACAGTGCCTGCCAACACATTACAGTGCCTGTCAACACATTACAGAGCCTGCCAACACATTACAGTGTCTGCCAACACATTACAGAGCCTGCCAACACATTACAGTGTCTGCCAATACATTACAGAGCCTGCCAACACATTACAGTGCCTGTCAACACATTACAGTGCCTGCCAACACATTACAGTGCCTGTCAACACATTACAGTGCCT
>NC_091322.1:18195127-18200127 GCF_038502225.1 Cherax quadricarinatus
CTGCCTGGTCTTCGATCGAGTGAATTCTTCTCATCAACTTCACGTCATCTGCAAACAGGGACACCTCAGAGTCTATTCCTTCCGTCATGTCGTTCACAAATACCAGAAACAGCACTGGTCCTATGACTGACCCCTGTGGGACCCCGCTGGTCACAGGTGCCCACTCTGACACCTCGCCACGTACCTTGACTCGCTGCTGTCTTCCAGACAAGTATTCCCTGATCCATTGTAGTGCCTTCCCTGTTATCCCTGCTTGGTCCTCCAGTTTTTGCACCAATCTCTTGTGTGGAACTGTATCAAACGCCTTCTTGCAGTCCAAGAAAATGCAATCCACCCACCCCTCTCTCTCTTGTCTTACTGCTGTCACCATGTCATAGAACTCCAGTAGGTTTGTGACACAGGATTTCCCGTCCCTGAAACCATGTTGGCTGCTGTTGATGAGATCGTTCCTTTCTAGGTGTTCCACCACTCTTCTCCTGATAATCTTCTCCATGATTTTGCATACTATACATGCCAGTGACACTGGTCTGTAGTTTAATGCTTCATGTCTGTCTCCTTTTATAAAGATTGGGACTACATTTGCTGTCTTCCATGCCTCAGGCAATCTCCCTGTTTCGATAGATGTATTGAATATTGTTGTTAGGGGTACACATAGCGCCTCTGCTCCCTCTCTCAATACCCATGGGGAGATGTTATCTGGCCCCATTGCCTTTGAGATATCTAGCTCACTCAGAAGCCTCTTCACTTCTTCCTCGGTTGTGTGCACTGTGTCCAGCACTTGGTGGTGTGCACCACCTCTCCGTCTTTCTGGAGTCCCTTCTGTCTCCTCTGTGAACACTTCTTTGAATCTCTTGTTGAGTTCCTCACATACTTCACGGTCATTTCTTTTTGTCTCTCCTCCTTCCTTCCTTAGCCTGTGTGTGTGTGTGTGTGTGTGTGCGTGTGTGTGTGTGTGTGTATGTGTGTGTGTGTGTGTGTGTGTGTGTGTGTGTGTGTGTGTGTGTGTGTGCGTGTGTGTGCGCACATGACTTACCTAATACTCACCTATCTGTGGTTGCAGGGGTCGAGTCATAGCTCCTGTGTGTGTGTGTCCTAACAGAGTAAGCATGTATCATTGCATGACGGAATAGTGTTGATGAAGCACCACCACCACCACCACCACCACTAGTTTGTTGGCTTCTGCTGGCTTCCAAGCCATGTCTGGCTTAAAATATTCCCGCCTTGATAAGATAGTAGCGTAGACTCACTCCTCCCTGGCTTGCTCCATCTTAGATGTTGCAAGGTGGTGGATGTTGCAAGGTGGTGGATGTTGCAAGGTGGTGAATGTTGCAAGGTGGTGGATGTTGCAAGGTGGTGGATGTTGCAAGGTGACGGATGTTGCAAGGTGGTGGTTGTTGCGGGGTGATGGATGTTGCAAGGTGGTGAATGTTACAAGGTGATGGATGTTACGAAGTGGTGGACGTTGCAAGGTGGTGAATGTTGCAAGGTGGTGGATGTTGTAATGTGGTGGATGTTGTAATGTGGGGGATGTTGCAAGGTGGTGGATGTTATTAGGTGATGGATGTTGCAAAATATGGATGTTGCAAGGTGGTAGATGTTGAAAGGTGACGGATGTTGCAAGATGGTGGTTATTGCGAGGTGATGGATGTTACAAAGTAGTGAATGTTGCAAGGTGGTGGTTATTTCGAGGTGATGGATGTTGTAATGTGGTGGATGTTGCAAGGTGGTGGGTGTTGCAAGGTGATGGATGCTCCAAGGTGGTTGATGTTACAAAGCGATGGATGTTGCAAGATGGTGGATGCTGAAAGGTGGTGAATGTTGCAAGGTTCGGGATGTTGCAAGGTGGTGGATGTTGCAAAATGGTGGATGTTGCACAATGTTGGATGTTGCAATATGATGGATGTTGCGAAGTGATGGTTGTTACAAGGTCGTGGCTGTTGCAAGGTGGGTGGTGGTTGTTGCAAAGTGATGGATGCTGCAAAGTGGTAAATGTTGCAAGGTGTTTAATGTTGTAATGTGGTGGATGTTGCAAGGAGGTGGATGTTGTAGGGTGATGGATGTTGTGAAGTGATGAATGTTGCAAGGTGGTAATGTTGCAAGGTGGTGGAGGCTGCAAGGTGGTGGGTGTTGCAAGTTGGTGGATGTTCGAAAGCGGTGGTTGATGCGAGGTGATGGATGCTGCGAAGTGATGGATGTTGCAAGGTGGTGAGTATTGCAAGGTCGTGAATGTTGTAATGTGCTGGATGTTGCAAGGTGATGGATGTTGCGAAGTGATGGATGTTGCAAGGTGGTGAATGTGACAAGATGGTGGATGTTGCAATATGGTGGATGTTGCAAGGTGGTATATGTTGCATGGTGGTGGATATCGCAAAGTGGTGGGTGTTGCAAGGTGATGGATGTTGCTAAGTTGTGGATGTTGCAAGGTGGTGGATGTTGCAAGGTGGTGGATGTTGCAAGGTGGTGGATGTTGTGATGTGGTGGATGTTGCCAGGTGGTGAATGTTGCCATGAGGTGAATGTTGCAAGTGGTGGATGTTGCGAGGTGGTGGATGTTGCCAGGTGGTGGATGTTGCTAGGTGGTGGATGTTGCTAGGTGGTGGACGTTGCAGAGAGGTGGGTGTTGCAAGGTGGTGGATGTTGCGAAGTGATGGATGTTGCAAGGTGGTGAATGTGACAAGATGGTGGATGTTGCAATATGGTGGATGTTGCAAGGTGGTATATGTTGCGATGTGGTGGATGTTGCAAGGTGGTGGATGTTGCATGGTGGTGGATATCGCAAAGTGGTGGATGTTGCAAGGTGATGGATGTTGCTAAGTTGTGGATGTTGCAAGGTGGTGGATGTTGCAAGGTGGTGGATGTTGCCAGGTGGTGGATGTTGCTAGGTGGTGGATGTTGCTAGGTGGTGGACGTTGCAGAGAGGTGGGTGTTGCAAGGTGGTGGATGTTGCAAGGTGGTGGACGTTGCAGAGAGGTGGGTGTTGCAAGGTGGTGGATGTTGCAAGGTGGTGGATGTTGCAAGGTGGTGGATGTTGGAAGGTAGTGGATGTTGCAAGGTAGTGGATGTTGCAAGGTGGTGGATGTTGCAAGGTAGTGGATGTTGCAAGGTGGTGGATGTTGCAAGGTAGTGGATGTTACAATATGGTGGCTGTTTCAAGGTAGTGGATGTTGCGGCGGAGTAATGATTGATACAGCCAGTGGTGTGTGTGTGGTAACAGAGAAGTGAAAGAGAGAGATAAAGAGAGAGAGAGAGAGAGAGAGAGAGAGAGAGAGAGAGAGAGAGAGAGAGAGAGAGAGAGAGAGAGAGAGAGAGAGAGAGAGGGGGGGAAGGGGTTGCCTACTAACAACAACAACAACAACAACAACAACAACAACACCGTCAACAAGTGAGAGTGAAGCCAAAGTGAACATCTCTGAGAGATGTCTGACAATGTCTGGGCTCACTGAACACTGAGATGCTTTCCCTGAGTGTGTGTGTGAACTGTCTTCACTCTGCAGTGCTTCACTCTGCAGTGCTTCACTTTGTACTGGTTCGCTCTGCAGTGCTTCACTCTGCAGTGCTTCACTCTGCAATGCTTCACTTTGTACTGGTTCACTCTGCAGTGCTTCACTCTGCAGTGCTTCACTTTGTAGTGCTTCACTCTGCAGTGCTTCACTCTGCAGTGCTTCACTTTGTAGTGCTTCACTCTGCAGTGCTTCACTTTGTAGTGCTTCACTCTGCAGTGCTTCACTTCGCAGTGGTTCACTCTGCAGTGCTTCACTCTGCAGTGCATCATTTGTACTGGCTCACTTTGTAGTGCTTCACTCTGCAGTGCTTCACTTTGTAGTGGTTCACTCTGCAGTGCTTCACTCTGCAGTGCTTCACTTTGCAGTGGTTCACTCTGCAGTGCTTCACTCTGCAGTGCTTCACTTTGTAGTGGTTCACTTTGCAGTGCTTCACTCTGCAGTGCTTCACTTTGTAGTGGTTCACTCTGCAGTGCTTCACTCTGCAGTGCTTCACTTTGTAGTGGTTCACTCTGCAGTGCTTCACTCTGCAGTGCTTCATTTTGTAGTGCTTCACTTTGTAGTGGTTCACTCTTCAGTGCTTCACTCTGCAGTGCTTCACTTTGTAGTGGTTCACTCTGCAGTGCTTCACTCTGCAGTGCTTCACTCTGCAGTGCTTCATTTTGTAGTGCTTCACTTTGTACTGGTTCGCTCTGCAGTGCTTCACTCTGCAGTGCTTCACTTTGTAGTGCTTCACTCTGCAGTGCTTCATTTTGTAGTGCTTCACTTTGTACTGGTTCGCTCTGCAGTGCTTCACTCTGCAGTGCTTCACTTTGTAGTGGTTCACTCTGCAGTGCTTCACTCTGCAGTGCTTCACTTTGTAGTGGTTCACTCTGCAGTGCTTCACTCTGCAGTGCTTCACTCTGCAGTGATTCACTCTGCAGTGCTTCATTTTGTAGTGCTTCACTTTGTATTGGTTCGCTCTGCAGTGCTTCACTTTGTAGTGCTTCACTCTGCAGTGATTCACTCTGCAGTGCTTCATTTTGTAGTGCTTCACTTTGTATTGGTTCGCTCTGCAGTGCTTCACTCTGCAGTGCTTCACTTTGTAGTGCTTCACTCTGCAGTGCTTCACTTTGTACTGGTTCGCTCTGCAGTGCTTCACTCTGCGGTATTTCGCTTTGTAGTGGTTCACTCTGCAGTGCTTCACTTTGTAGTGCTTCACTCTGCAGTGCTTCACTTTGTAGTGGTTCACTCTGCAGTGCTTCACTTTGTAGTGGTTCACTCTGCAGTGCTTCACTCTGCAGTGCTTCACTTTGTAGTGGTTCACTCTGCAGTGCTTCACTTTGTAGTGGTTCACTCTGCAGTGCTTCACTCTGCAGTGCTTCACTTTGTAGTGGTTCACTCTGCAGTGCTTCACATTGTAGTGGTTCACTCTGCAGTGCTTCACTTTGTAGTGGTTCACTCTGCAGTGCTTCACTTTGTAGTGGTTCACTCTGCAGTGCTTCACTTTGTAGTGGTTCAC
>NC_091322.1:18205127-18266237 GCF_038502225.1 Cherax quadricarinatus
CACCTCCCCACCCCTGACCCACCTCACCCCGACCCACCTCCCCACCCCTGACCCACCTCACCCTGACCCACCTCACCCCGACTCCCCACCTCACCCCGACCCACCTCACCCCGACCCACCCGACCACCCCTCACCCCGACCCACCTCACCCCTGACCCCACCCACCCCACCCCTGCCCCACCCTGACCCATCGACCCACCCCACCCCGACCCACCTAACACCCTACACCCCGACCCACCTCACCCCTCACTGACCCACCTCCCCCACCCTGACCCACCCCACCCCTGACCCACCTCACCCCGACTCACCTCACCCTGACCCACCTCACCCTGACACCCCGACCCACACCCTGACCCACCTCCGCCACCTGACCCACCTCACCCCTGACCCACCTCACCCCGACCCACCTCACCCCTGACCCACCTCACCCCTGACCCACCCCACCCCGACTCCCACCTCAGCCCACCCCTGACCCACCTCACCCCTGACCTCCCACCCCACCCCTGACCCCCTCCCACCTCACCCCTGACCCACCTCACCCCGACTCCCACCACACCCTGACCTCACCCCGACCCCTCCACCCGACCTCCCCACCCTAGACCCACCTCACCCCGGGACCCACCACACCCTTGACCCACCTCACCCTGACCCACCTCACCCTGACCCACCTCACTCCCCTGACCCCTCCCACCTCACCCTGACCCACCTGACCCCACCCTGACCACTCCCCACCCTCCCCACCCTGACCCACCTCCCCACCCTGACACACCTGACCCCTGACACACCTGACCCCTGACACACCTGACCCCTGACACACCTGACCCCTGACACACCTGACCCCTGACACACCTCCCCACCCCGACCCACCTCCCCACCCCTGACCCACCTCACCCTGACCCACCTCACCCCCGGACCCACCTCACCCCGACTCACCCCACCCACCTCCCCCGACCCACCTCACCCTGACCCACCTCACCCCTGACCCACCCTCACCCCTGACCCCACCCTCACCCAGACTCCCACCCCTCATCCCTGACCCACCTCCCCACACCCTGACCCACCTCCCCACCTCCCCGACACCCACCCTCACCCCTGACCCACCTCCCACCCCTGACCCACCTCACCCCGACCCACCTCACCCCGACTCCACCTGACCTACCCACCTCACCCCCACCCACCCCGACCCACCTCACCCTGACTCCCACCTCCCCACCCCTGACCCACCTCCCCACCCTGACCCACCTCACCCGACCCTCCCCCGACCCCCGCCCACCTCCCCACCCTGACTCACCTCACCCCTGACCCACCTCACCCCTGACCCCACCTCACCCCTGACCTCACCCCTCCCACCCCTCACCCCGACCCACCCCCACCCCTGACCCACCTCACCCCTGACCCACCTCCCCACCCCGACCCACCTCACCCCGACTCACCACCCCACCCTGACCCACCTCCCCACCCCTGACCCACCCCTCCCACCCTGACCCACCTCACCCACCCCTGACCCACCTCCACCCTGACCCACCTCACCCCGACCCACCTCACCCTGACCCACCTCCCCACCCCTGACCCACCTCCCCACCCTGACTCCACCTCACCCTGACCCACCTCACCCCTGACCCCTGACCCCACCCTCACCCTGACCCCACCTGACCCCGACCTCACCCCCAGACCCACCTCACCCTGACCCACCTCCCCACCCCTGACCCACCCCTCACCCCGACCCACCTCACCCCCGCCCACCCTCACCCCGACCTCCCACCCTCCCCACCCTGACCCACCTCCCCATCCCTCCCCCGACCCACCTCACCCTGACTCCCACCTCCCCACCTCGACCCACCTCACCGAGATCCCACCCCACCCACCTGACTCACCTCACCCTGACCCACCTCACCCACCCTGACTCCCACCTCCCCACCTGACCCACCTCCCACCCCTGACCTCCCACCGTCCCCACCCTGACCCACCCACCCCGACCCACCTCCCCGACCCCGACCCTCACCCACCTCACCCCTGACCCACCTCACCCCGCCCACCCATTTCCCCACCCCTGACCCACCTCACCCCTGACCCACCCCATCACCTGACCCACCCTGACTGACCCACCTCACCCCTGACCCACCTCCGCCCACCCCTGACCCACCTCGACCTCGACTCCACCCCACCCCTCACCCCGACCTCCCACCCCACCTCCCACCCCTCCCACCCCTCACCCACCTCACCCCTGACCCACCTCCCCACCCCTGACTCACCCACCCACCCTGACCCACCTCCCCCACCCCTCCCTGACCCACCTCACTCCCCTGACCCACCTCACCCCGACCCCACCTCCCTGGACCCCGACTCACCCTCACCCCGACCACCACCCCTCCCACCCCTGACCCACCTCACCCCGACCCCTCCCACTCCCACCTCACCCCCGCCCACCTCACCCCTGACCCACCTCTATCCCTGACCCACCTCACCCCTGACCCACCTCACTCCCCACCCCTGACCCACCTCCCACCCTCACCCCGACCCCACCCTCCCCGACCCACCTCCCCACCCCTGACTCACCCACCACCTCCCCGACCCACCTCACCCCTGACCCACCTGCACCCCTGACTCACCTCCCACCCCTGACCCACCTCACCCCTGACCCACCTCATCCCTGACCCACCTCCCACCTGACCCACCTCCCCACCCGTCCTGGGGAGTCCTACTTGACTAAAGGAAGGTCCTCAAGGGTCTTCCTTGAGTGTAGAGGTCCTGGGGAGTCCTACTTGACTAAAGGAAGGTCCTCTAGGGTCTTCCTTGAGTGTAGAGGTCCTGGGGAGTCCTACTTGACTAAAGGAAGGTCCTCAAGGGTCTTCCTTGAGTGTAGAGGTCCTGGGGAGTCCTACTTGACTAAAGGAAGGTCCTCAAGGGTCTTCCTTGAGTGTAGAGGTCCTGGGGAGTCCTACTTGACTAAAGGAAGGTCCTCAAGGGTCTTCCTTGAGTGTAGAGGTCCTGGGGAGTCCTACTTGACTAAAGGATGGTCCTCTAGGGCCTTCCTTGAGTGTAGAGGTCCTGGGGAGTCCTACTTGACTAAAGGAAGGTCCTCAAGGGTCTTCCTTGAGTGTAGAGGTCCTGGGGAGTCCTACTTGACTAAAGGAAGGTCCTCAATGGTCTTCCTTGAGTGTAGAGGTCCTGGGGAGTCCTACTTGACTAAAGGAAGGTCCTCAAGGGTCTTCCTTGAGTGTAGAGGTCCTGGGGAGTCCTACTTGACTAAAGGAAGGTCCTCAAGGGTCTTCCTTGAGTGTAGAGGTCCTGGGGAGTCCTACTTGACTAAAGGAAGGTCCTCAAGGGTCTTCCTTCATACAAGTTATCTTGCTGTTGTTGAGGATAATAATAATGACGAGTGGAGATGATGGTGAGAATGATGTCGAGGGGATAGTCACGATGGTGTTGGGGGGATAGTGAGGATAGTGCTGAGGATGGTAATACTCACAGCCTGATTGATCTGACAGTGAGATCCAGTTTCCTCTTGAAACCTTCTACACTTGTTCCAGCAAATATTTCTGATACCTACTGGTAGCAGGTTGAAGAGTCTTGGATCACGGATGTTGACACAGTGTTCTCTTATTGTGTCCACGGCGACCCTGCTTTACGACGGATTTAATCTACACCTCCTCTTGTATCTCTCTCCAGTAAGTTCTTATAATAATAATACTATTAATAATAATAATAATAATAATAATAATAATAATAATAATAATAATAATAATAATAATAATAATAATAATAATAATAATAATAATAATAATAATAATAATAATACTATTAATAACCATATCTTAATTTCTACATGTACAAGGTATACAGTCCTAGCTGACATCAATGGCATACTACTGTATAGAAAGCATCTTGTTATGTAAAGCATTTCGGGCAAATTAGGTCAGTTTTGTCCCAGGATGCGACCCACACCAGTCCACTAACACCCAGGTACCTATTTTGTTGATGAGTGAACAGGGACAGCAGGTGTCTTATGGAGACACGTCCTAATGTTTTCCAGCCATACCGGGGATCGATCCCCGGGTTCCAGTGTGTGAGGTGAGTGCACTAGCAGTGCAGGGGTGCAAACTGGGGCACCAGGTTCCTAAGTGTGTCCTCCTTGTATACGGTATCCATACTCTTGTTTGAAGGTTCTCATGATCCACCTGCTATCAAGGTTCTCGTTACCCACCTGTTCTTAAGGTTCTCGTTACCCACCTGTTCTTAAGGTTCTCGTTATCCACATGTTCTTAAGGTTCTCGTTATCCACCTGTTCTTAAGGTTCTCGTTATCCACCTGTTCTTAAGGTTCTCGCTATCCACCTGTTCTTAAGGTTCTCGCTATCCACCTGTTCTTACCTTTGTTACCTTCGTATTATTGTGTTCAAGGAAAGATAACTGGCTGACTTCACATTTTGCTCAAGTTTTTAATATGATTGTTCCTGTGAGATGACGTCAGTGCACTCCCCTCCCTCTCTCTACCCTCCCTCTCACCCCTCTCCCTCTCACTCCCCTCTCTCTCTCTACCCTCCCTCTCACCCTCTCCGTCTCACTCCCCTCCCTCTCTCTACCCTCCCTCTCACCCCTCTCCCTCTCACTCCCCTCCCTCTCTCTACCCTCCCTCTCACCCCTCTCCCTCTCACTCCCCTTCCTCTCTCTACCCTCCCTCTCACCCCTCTCCCTCTCACTCCCATCCCTCTCTCTACCCTCCCTCTCACCCCTCTCCCTCTCACTCCCCTTCCTCTATCTACCCTCCCTCTCACCCCTCTCCCTCTCACTCCCCTTCCTCTCTCTACCCTCCCTCTCACCCCTCTCCCTCTCACTCCCATCCCTCTCTCTACCCTCCCTCTCACCCCTCTCCCTCTCACTCCCCTTCCTCTATCTACCCTCCCTCTCACCCCTCTCCCTCTCACTCCCCTTCCTCTCTCTACCCTCCCTCTCACCCCTCTCCCTCTCACTCCTCTCCCTCTCTCTACCCTCCCTCTCACCCCTCTCCCTCTCACTCCCCTCCCTCTCTCTCCCTTCCTTCTCTCTCCTCTCCCTCTCATTCCCCTCCTTCTCACTCCTCTCACTCTCACTCCCCTCCCTCTCATTCCCCTCCCTCTCACTCCCTTCCCTCTCATTCCCCTCTCTCTCACTCCCCTCCCTCTCACTCCCCTCCCTCTCACTCCCCTCCCTTTCACTCCGCTCCCTCACACTCCCTTCCCTCTCACTCCCCTCCTCACCCCCTCATTCTCACTCCCTACTCCCTCACTCCCTACCCTCTCACTCCCTACCCTCTCACTCCCTACCCTCTCACTCCCTACCCTCTCACTCCTCTCTTTTTCACTCTTTTCCCTCTCACTCCCTTCCTTCTCACTCCCCTCCCTCTCACTTCCACCTCTCTCACTTCCTTCCCTCTCACTCCCGTCCCTCTTACTCCCCTCTCTCTCACTCCCCTCTCTCTCACTCCCCTCTCTCTCACTCCCCTCTCTCTCACTTCCCTCTCTCATTCCTCTCACTCTCACACCCCTCCCTTTTACTCCTCTCCCGCTCACTCCCTTCCCTCTCACTCCCCACCCTTTCACTCCCCTCTCTCTCACATCCTTCCCTTTCACTCCCGTCCCTCTCACTCCCCTCCCTCTCACTCCCTTCACTCTCACTCCCCTCATTCTCGCTCTTCTCCCTCTCACTCCTCTACCTCTCACTCCCCTCCCTCTCACTTCTCTCACTCTCACTCCCCTCCCTCTCACTCCCCTCCCTCTCACTCCATTCCCTCTCACTCTCCTCCCTCTCAATCCTCTCCCTCTCACTCCTCTCACTCTCACTCCCCTCCCTTTCACTCCTCTCCCTCTCACTCTCTTCTCTCTCAATCCCCTCCCTCTCATTCCCTTCCGTTTCACTCCCCAATCTCTCACTCCCTTCCCTCTCGCTCCCGTCCCACTCATTCCTCTCCCTCTCACTCCCCTCCCACTCATTCCTCTCACTTTCACTCCCCTCCCTTTCACTCCTCTCCCTCTCACTCCCTTCCCTCTCACTCCCCTCCCTCTCAATCCCCTCCCGCTCACTTCCTTCCCACTCACTCTCACTTCCCTCCCTTTCACTTCTCTCCCTCTCACTCCCTTCCCTCTCTCTCTCACTTCCCTCCCTCTCACTTCCTTCCCTCTCGCTCCCCTCCCTCTGACTACCCTCCCTCTCACTCCCCTCCTTCTCTCTCCCCTCGCTCTCCCCTCCCTCTCCCTTCCCTCTCCCATCTCTCTCCCCTCTCACTCCCCTCCCTCTCACTCCCCTCCCTCTCACTCCCCTCCCTCTCACTCCCTTCACTCTCACTCCTTTCTCTTTCATTCCCCTCCCTCTCACTCTCACTCTCAATCTCCTCCCTCTCACTCTCCTCCCTTTCACTCCTCTCCCTCTCACTCTCTTCTCTCTCACTCCCCTCCCTCTCATTCCTCTCACTTTCACTCCCCTCCCTTTCACTCCTCTCCCTCTCACTCCCTTCCCTCTCACTCCCCTCCCTCTCAATCCCCTCCCTCTCACTTCCTTCCCTCTCACTCCTCTCACTCTCACTCCCCTCCCTTTCACTTCTCTCCCTCTCACTCCCTTCCCTCTCTCTCTCACTTCCCTCCCTCTCACTTCCTTCCCTCTCACTCCCGTCCCTCTGACTACCCTCCCTCTAACTCCCCTCCCTCTCACTTCCTTCCCTCTCACTCCCGTCCCTCTGACTACCCTCCCTCTCACTCCTCTCCCTCCCTCTCCCCTCCCTCTCCCCTCCCTCTCCCTTCCCTCTCCCATCTCTCTCCCCTCTCACTCCCCTCCCTCTCACTCCCCTCTCTCTCACTCCCCTCCCTCTCACTCCCTTCACTCTCACTCCTTTCTCTTTCATTCCCCTCCCTCTCACTCTCACTCTCAATCTCCTCCCTCTCACTCTCCTCCTTTTCACTCCTCTCACTCTCACTCTCTTCCCTCTCACTCCCCTCCCTCTCATTCCTCTCGCTTTCACTTCCCTCCCTTTCACTCCTCTCTCTCTCACTCCCTTCTCTCTCACTCCCCTCCCTCTCACTCCCTTCCCCCTCACTTCCTTCCCTCTCACTCCTCTCACTCTCAATCGCCTCCCTTTCACTTCTCTCCCTCTCATCCCGTTCCCTCTCACTCCCTTCTCTCTCACTCCCCTCCCTCTCACTTCTTTCGCTCTCACTCCCGTCCCTCTCACTACCCTCCCTCTCACTCCTTTCCCTCACACTCCTCTCCCTCTCACTCCTCTCCCTCTCACTTCTTTCACTCTCACTCCCTTCCCTCTCAATCCCCTCCCTCTCACTCCTCTCCCTCTCACTCCCCTCCCTCTCACTCCCCTCCCTCTCACTCCCCCCTCTCACTCCTCTCCCTCTCTCCACCCATCCTCTCACCCCTCTCCCTCTCATTCCCCTCCCTCTCACTCCCTTCCCTCTCACTCCTTTCCCTCTCATTCCCCTCCCTCTCACTCCTTTCACTCTCACTGCCCTCCCTCTCACTCCCCTCGGTTTCACTCATCTCCCTCTTACTCCCTTCCCTCTCACTCCCCTCCCTCTCACTCTTTTCCCTCTCTCTACTTTCCCTCTCACCCCTCTCCCTCTCACTCCCCTCTCTCTCACTTCCTTCCCTCTTACTCCCTTCCCTTTCACTCCCCTCCCTCTCACTCCTCTTCCTCTCACTCTTTTCCCTCTCTCTACCCTCCCTCTCACCCCTCTCCCTCTCACTCCCCTCCTCACTCTCCTCCCTCTCACTCCTCTCCCTCTCACTTCCATCCATCTCACTCCCGTCCCTCTTACTCCCCTTACTCCCTTCTCACTCCCTTCTCTCTCCCTCTTTTCCCTTTCACTCACCTCCCTCCTCACTCCCCTCCCTCTCACTCCTCTTCCACTTTCCATCTCTCCCGTCCCTCTCACTCCCCTCCCTCTCACTCCCCTCCCTCTCACTCCCTTCACTCTCTCTCCCCTCATTCTCGCTATCCTCCCTCTCACTCCTCTCCCTCTCACTCCCCTCCCTCTCACTTCTCTCACTCTCACTCCCCTCCCTTTCACCCCTCTCCCTCTCACTCCTTTCCCTCTCACTCACCTCCATCTCACTCCCCTCCCTCTCACTCCTCTCTCCTTTCCCTTTCACTCCCCTCCTTCTCACTCCCTTCCCTCTCATTCCCCTCCCTCTCACTCCCCTCCCACTCATTCCTCTCACTCACCTCCCTTTCAATCCTCTCCCTCTCACTCCCTTCCGTCTCATTCCCCTCCTTCTCACTCCCCTCCCTCTCACTTCGTTTCCTCTCACTCCTCTCACACTCACTCTTTTCCCTTTGACTTCTCTCCTTCTCACTCCCTTCCCTCTCACTCCCCTCTCTCTCACTCCCCTCCCTCTCACTTTCTTGATTCTCACACCCGTTCCTCTCACTACCCTCCCTCTCACTCCTTTCACTCTTACTCCTCTCACTCTCACTCCCCTCCCTAGCGGTCCTCTCCCTCTTCTCTCCCTCTCACTCCCTCTCTCTCACTCTCCTCCCTCTCACTACTCCCCTCCCTCTCACTACCCCTTCTTCTCCTATCCCCCTCACTACACGTCACTCCTCTCCCTTTCCCTTCCTTACACGTCCCTTCCCTCCCCCTCCCCCCCTCCCTTCCCTCTCCCCCTCTCCCTCCCCTTCCCTCTCCCCTTCCTCTCCCCCTCCCCCTCCTCCTGACGGGTTGGTAGTCACACTAGGGAAGTGTGATAGCGTCTTCGAGGCTGAGTGATGGTAATGACTGAGTCACCCCCGGGTAATGATCGCTTAATTACCCTCACTAATAAGCACTTAATTAACTAAAATGATCCACAACCCATGTACGCAACAAGTGGGTTTACACAAGCAGTGTTCACATGAGCGTGCAGTAGTGCACATGTGTGTGTATGTGTGTGTGTGTGACACTATAGTTCCTCGCTGGCGTGTATTTTAATGTATCTCATGTGTACACGTGTGTGTGTAGAGGAGAGAGAAAGATTTTGGGAGATGTTAAGTTAATGTATAGGAACCTTTGAACCGAGTGAGAGAGTAATTGTGGTAGGGGACCTGAATGCTAAAGTAGGAGAAACTTTTAGAGAGGGTGTGGTAGGTAAGTTTGGGGTGCCAGGTGTAAATGATAATGGGAGCCCTTTGATTGAACTTTGTATAGAAAGGGGTTTAGTTATAGTTATAGGTAATATGCATTTAAAAAAAAGAGGATAAATAAGTATACAAGATATGATGTAGGGCGAAATGACAGTAGTTTGTTGGACTATGTATTGGTAGATAAAAGACTGTTGAGTAGACTTCAGGATGTACATGTTTAAAGAGGGGCCACAGATGTATCAGATCACTTTTTAGTTGTAGCTACACTGAGAGTAAAAGGTAGATGGGGTACAAGGAAAATAGAAGCAGCAAGTAAGAGAGGTGAAGGTGTATAAACTAAAATAGGAGGCAATTAGGGTAAGATATACACAACTATTGGAGGATAGATGGGCTAGTGAGACTACAGGCAATGGGGGTCGAAGATGTATGAGGTAGGTTTGAAAATGTAGTGTTAGAGTGTTCAGCAGAAGTTTGTGGTTACAAGAAAGTGGGTGCGGGAGGGAAGAGGAGCGATTGGTGGAATGATGATGTAAAGAGAGTAGTAAGGACAAAAAGTTAGCATATGAGAAGCTTTCACAAAGTAGAAGTGATGCAAGGAGGGAAGAGTATATAGAGAAAAAGAGAGAGGTTAAGAGAGTGGTGAAGCAATATAAAAAGAGAGCAAATGAGAGAGTGGGTGAGATGTTATCAACAAATTTTGTTGAAAATAAGAAAAAAGATTTAAAGTGAGATTAATAAGTTGAGGAAGCCTAGAGAACAAATGAATTTGACAGTTTAAAATAGGAGAGGAAAGTTATTAAACGAAGAGTTAGAGGAAACGGGAAGATGGAGGGAATATTTTGAGGAATTGTTAACGTTGATGAAGATAAGCAAGCGTTGATTTCGTGTATAGGACAAGGAGGAATAACATCTTATAGGAGTGAGGAAGAGCCAGTTGTGAGTGTGGGGGAAGTTCGTGAGGCAGTGGGTAGAATGAAAGGGGGTAAGGCATCTGGGATATCTGGGATAAAGATATAAATGTTAAAAGCAGGTGGGGATATAGTTTTGGAGTGGTTGGTGCAATTATTTAATAAATGTATGGAAGAGGGTAAGGTACTTAGGGATTGGCAGAGAGCATGCATAGTTCCTTTGTATAAAGGCAAAGGGGACAAAAGAGAGTGCAAAAATTATAGGGGGATAAGTCTGCTGGTAAAGTGTATGGTAGAGTTATTATTGAAAGAATTAAGAGTAAGACAGAGAATAGTATAGCAGATGAACAAGGAGGCTTTAGGAAAGGTAGGGGGTGTGTGGACCAGGTGTTTACAGTGAAACATATAGGTGAACAGTATTTAGATAAAGGTAAAGAGGTTTTTGTGGCATTTATGGATTTGGAAAAGGCGTATGACAGGGTGGATAGGGGGGCAATGTGGCAGATGTTGCAGGTGTATGGTGTAGGAGGTAGGTTACTGAAAGCAGTGAAGAGTTTTTACGAGGATAGTGAGGCTCAGGTTAGAGTATGTAGGAGAGAGAGAGACTATTTCCCAGTAAAAGTAGGCCTTAGACAAGGATGTGTGATGTCACCGTGGTTGTTTAATATATTTATAGATGGGGTTGTAAGAGAAGTAAATGCGAGGGTCTTGGCAAGAGGCGTGGAGTTAAAAAATAAAGAATCAAACACAAAGTGGGAGTTGTCACAGTTGCTCTTTGCTGATGACACTGTGCTTTTGGGAGATTCTGAAGAGAAGCTGCAGAGGTTGGTGGATGAATTTGGTAGGGTATGTAAAAGAAGAAAATTAAAAGTGAATATAGGAAAGAGTAAGGTTATGAGGATAACAAAAAGATTAGGTGACGAAAGACTGGATATCAGATTGGAGGGAGAGAGTATGGAGGAGGTGAATGTATTCAGATATTTAGGAGTGGACGTGTCAGCAGATGGGTCTATGAAGGATAAGGTGAATCACAGAACTGATGAGGGGAAAAGGTTGAGTGGTGCACTGAGGAGTCTGTGAAGACAAAGAACTTTGTCTGTGGAAGCAAAAAGGGAATGTATGATAGTATAGTTGTACCAACACTCTTATATGGGTGTGAAGCATGGATGATGAATGTTGCAGCGAGGAGAAGGCTGGAGGCAGCGGAGATGTCATGTCTGAGGGCAATGTGTGGTGTGAATTTAATGCAGAGAATTCATAGTTCGGAAATTAGGAGAAGGTGTGGGATTACCAAAACTGTTGTCCAGAGGGCTGAGGAGGAGCTGTTGAGGTGGTTCTGATATTTAGAGAGAATAAAAGGAAACAGTATGACTTCGAGAGTGTATAAATCTGTAGCGGAGGGAAGGCGGGGTAGGGGTCGGCATGAGCGTGTTTGATAGGAGTGAATGGAGACAAATGGTTTTTAATACTTGACGTGCTGTTGGAGTGTGAGCAAAGTAACATTTATGAAGGGATTCAGGGAAACCGGCAGGCCGGACTTGAGTCCTGGAGATGGGAAGTACAGTGCCTGCACTCTGAAGGAGGGGTGTTAATGTTGCAGTTTAAAAACTGTAGTGTAAAGCACCCTTCTGGCAAGACAGTGATGGAGTGAATGATGGTGAAAGTTTTTCTTTTTCGGGTCACCCTGCCTTGGTGGGAAGCGGCCGATGTGCTAATAAAAAAAAACGTGTGCGTGAGTCGTCACGTACACACAGTGCTCCATACGCACATGCAGTAACACACACGCCAGGTACTGTGAACGTAAGCTGTTATGTACACAGTTCCATGTGCGTGAGCTATCAGGTACGCACATGTATCGTGGCCGAAAGCGCTCATGTACACGTGATTCCATGTCTGTAAACCATAACGTACACACAAGGTGCTATGAATGTAAGCTGATGTGTACATGCATGGTCCCATGTGTGTGAGCCATAATGTACACACGAGATACCTTGAGTATGAGTTGCCATGTGCACTTGCTTCCATGTGTGTGTGTGTTCGTCATTAGGTGCACATAACGTTGCATGTGTGTGTACCCTCACGTACATGAGGACAAGGCACTGTACCGGTACCCTGGGCATGCTGGGGCACCTGGGTATTGCAGGGGTGGGTGCTGAGGCTACTGCTGCTGCTGCTGCTGCTATTGCTGATGCTGCTTCTGCAGTTGCTGCTGCTGCTTCTGCTGCTGTTGGTACTGCAGCTGTTGCTGCTGCTGCTGCTACTGATGTTGCTGCTGCTGCTGCTGCTGCTGCTGCTGCTGCTGTTGCTACTGCTGCTACTGATGTTGCTGCTGCTGCTACTACTACTGCTGCTACTACTGCTGTTGCTGCTGTTACTGCTACTGCTACTGCTACTGCTGCTGTTGGTGATACTGCTACTGCTGCTGCTGTTGTTGGTGGTACTGCTGCTGCTGCTGTTGGTGGTACTGCTGCTGCTGCTGCTGCTGCTGCTGCTGGTACTGCTGCTACTGCTGCTGCTGCTGGTACTGCTGCTGCTGCTGGTACTGCTGCTACTGCTGCTGCTGCTGCTACTGCTGCTGCTGCTGGTACTGCTGCTACTGCTGCTGTTGGTGTTACTGCTGCTACTGCTGCTGTTGGTGGTACTGCTGCTACTGCTGCTGTTGGTGGTACTGCTGCTGCTGCTGCGGTTGGTGGTACTGCTACTGCTGCTGCTGTTGGTGTTACTGCTGCTGCTGCTGCTGTTGGTGTTACTGCTGCTACTGCTGCTGTTGGTGTTACTGCTGCTACTGCTGCTGTTGGTGGTACTGCTGCTGCTGCTGCTGTTGGTGGTACTGCTGCTACTGCTGCTGCTGCTGGTACTGCTGCTACTGCTGCTGTTGGTGTTACTGCTGCTACTACTGATGTTGGTGTTACTGCTGCTACTGCTGCTGTTGGTGTTACTGCTGCTACTGCTGCTGTTGGTGGTACTGCTGCTGCTGTTGGTGGTACTGCTGCTGCTGCTGCTGTTGGTGGTACTGCTACTGCTGCTGTTGTTGATGTTACTGCTGCTACTGCTGCTGTTGGTGTTACTGCTGCTACTGCTGCTGTTGGTGTTACTGCTGCTACTGCTGCTGTTGGTGTTACTGCTGCTGCTGCTGCTGTTGGTGTTACTGCTGCTACTTCTGCTGTTGGTGGTACTGCTGCTGCTGCTGCAGTTGGTGGTACTGCTGTTGCTGCTGCTGTTGGTGGTACTGCTGCTACTGCTGCTGTTGGTGTTACTGCTGCTACTGCTGCTGTTGGTGTTACTGCTGCTACTGCTGCTGTTGGTGGTACTGCTGCTGCTGCTGCTGTTGGTGGTACTGCTGCTACTGCTGCTGTTGGTGGTACTGCTGCTGCTGCTGCTACTGGTGGTGCTGCTGCTACTGCTGCTGTTGGTGGTACTGCTGCTGCTGCTGCTACTGGTGGTGCTGCTGCTACTGCTGCTGTTGGTGGTACTGCTGCTGCTGCTGCTACTGGTGGTGCTGCTGCTACTGCTGCTGTTGGTGGTACTGCTGCTGCTGCTGCTACTGCTGCTGTTGGTGTTACTGCTGCTACTGCTGCTGTTGGTGTTACTGCTGCTACTGCTGCTGTTGGTGTTACTGCTGCTACTACTGCTGTTGGTGGTACTGCTGCTACTGCTGCTGTTGGTGGTACTGCTGCTGCTGCTGCTGTTGGTGGTACTGCTACTGCAGCTGCTGTTGGTGTTACTGCTGCTACTGCTGCTGCTGCTGCTGTTGGTGGTACTGCTGCTACTGCTGCTGCTGCTGTTGGTGGTACTGCTGCTACTGCTGCTGTTGGTGGTACTGCTGCTGCTGCTGCTGCTGCTGCTGCTGTTGGTGGTACTGCTGCTACTGCTGCTGTTGGTGGTACTGCTGCTGCTGCTGCTGCTGTTGGTGGTGGTACTGCTGCTACTGCTGCTGTTGGTGGTACTGCTGCTACTGCTGCTGTTGGTGGTACTGCTGCTGCTGCTGCTGCTGCTGCTGCTGTTGGTGGTACTGCTGCTACTGCTGCTGTTGGTGGTACTGCTGCTACTGCTGCTGTTGGTGGTACTGCTGCTGCTGCTGCTGCTGCTGCTGCTGTTGGTGGTACTGCTGCTACTGCTGCTGTTGGTGGTACTGCTGCTACTACTGATGTTGGTGGTACTGCTGCTACTGCTGCTGTTGGTGGTACTGCTGCTGCTGCTGCTGCTACTGCTGCTGTTGGTGGTACTGCTGCTACTGCTGCTGTTGGTGGTACTGCTGCTGCTGCTGTTGGTGGTGGTACTGCTGCTACTGCTGCTGTTGGTGTTACTGCTGCTACTGCTGCTGTTGGTGGTACTGCTGCTGCTGCTGCTGTTGATGGTACTGCTACTGCTGCTGCTGTTGGTGTTACTGATGCTACTGCTGCTGTTGGTGTTGCTGCTGCTACTGCTGCTGTTGGTGTTACTGCTGCTACTGCTGCTGCTGGTACTGCTACTGCTGCTGCTGTTGGTGTTACTGATGCTACTGCTGCTGTTGGTGTTACTGCTGCTACTGCTGCTGTTGGTGTTACTGCTGCTGCTGCTGCTGCTGGTACTGCTACTGCTGCTGCTGTTGGTGTTACTGATGCTACTGCTGCTGTTGGTGGTACTGCTGCTGCTGCTGGTACTGCTGCTACTGCTGCTGTTGGTGTTACTGCTGCTGCTGCTGCTGTTGGTGTTACTGCTGCTACTGCTGCTGTTGGTGTTACTGCTGCTGCTGCTGCTGTTGGTGTTACTGCTGCTGCTGCTGCAGTTGGTGTTACTGCTGCTACTGCTGCTGTTGGTGTTACTGCTGCTGCTGCTGCAGTTGGTGTTACTGCTGCTACTGCTGCTGTTGGTGTTACTGCTGCTACTGCTACTGTTGGTGGTACTGCTGCTGCTGCTGCTGTTGGTGTTACTGCTGCTACTGCTGCTGTTGGTGTTACTGCTGCTACTGCTACTGTTGGTGGTACTGCTACTGCTGCTGCTGTTGGTGTTACTGATGCTACTGCTGCTGTTGGTGGTACTGCTGCTGCTGCTGCTGTTGGTGTTACTGCTGCTACTGCTGCTGTTGGTGTTACTGCTGCTGCTGCTGCTGTTGGTGTTACTGCTGCTACTGCTGCTGTTGGTGTTACTGCTGCTACTGCTGCTGTTGGTGTTACTGCTGCTACTGCTACTGTTGGTGGTACTGCTGCTGCTGCTGCTGTTGGTGGTACTGCTGCTGCTGCTGCTGTTGGTGGTACTGCTACTGCTGCTGCTGTTGGTGTTACTGATGCTACTGCTGCTGTTGGTGGTACTGCTGCTGCTGCTGCTGTTGGTGGTACTGCTGCTACTGCTGCTCTTGGTGTTACTGCTGCTACTGCTGCTGTTGGTGGTACTGCTGCTGCTGCTGCTGTTGGTGGTACTGCTGCTGCTGGTGGTGCTGCTGCTACTGCTGCTGTTGGTGGTACTGCTGCTACTGCTGCTGATTGTACTGCTGCTACTGCTGCTGCTGGTGGTGCTGCTGCTACTGCTGTTGTTGGTGTTACTGCTGCTACTGCTGCTGTTGGTGGTACTGCTGCTGTTGGTGTTACTGCTGCTGCTGGTGGTGCTGCTGCTACTGCTGCTGTTGGTGGTACTGCTGCTGCTGCTGCTGCTGTTGGTGGTACTGCTGCTGCTGGTGGTGCTGCTGCTACTGCTGCTGTTGGTGGTACTGCTGCTGCTGCTGCTGCTGCTGCTGCTACTGCTGCTACTGCTGCTGTTGGTGGTACTGCTGCTGCTGGTAGCGCTGCTGCTACTGCTGCTGTTGGTTGTACTGCTGCTGTTACTAATACTGCTGCTGTTGGTGGTACTGCTGCTGTTATTACTGCTGCTGCTGTTGGTGGTACTGCTGCTACTGCTGCTGTTGGTGGTGCTGCTGCTACTGCTGCTGTTGGTGTTACTGCTGCTACTGCTGCTGTTGTCGTTGGTGGTACTGCTGCTGCTGCTGCTGTTGGTGGTACTGCTGCTGTTGGTGTTACTGCTGCTACTGCTGCTGTTGGTGGTACTGCTGCTGCTGCTGCTGTTGGTGGTACTGCTGCTGCTGGTGGTGCTGCTGCTACTGCTGCTGTTGGTGGTACTGCTGCTGCTGCTGGTACTGCTGCTACTGCTGCTGTTGGTGTTACTGCTGCTACTGCTGCTGTTGGTGGTACTGCTGCTGCTGGTGGTGCTGCTGCTACTGCTGCTGTTGGTGTTACTGCTGCTACTGCTGCTGTTGGTGGTACTGCTGCTGCTGGTGGTGCTGCTGCTACTGCTGCTGTTGGTGTTACTGCTGCTACTGCTGCTGTTGGTGGTACTGCTGCTGCTGCTGGTACTGCTGCTACTGCTGCTGTTGGTGTTACTGCTGCTACTGCTGCTGTTGGTGGTACTGCTGCTGCTGGTGGTGCTGCTGCTACTGCTGCTGTTGGTGGTACTGCTGCTGTTGGTGTTACTGCTGCTACTGCTGCTGTTGGTGGTACTGCTGCTGCTGGTGGTGCTGCTGCTACTGCTGCTGTTGGTGTTACTGCTGCTACTGCTGCTGTTGGTGGTACTGCTGCTGCTGGTGGTGCTGCTGCTACTGCTGCTGTTGGTGGTACTGCTGCTACTGCTGCTGCTGGTACTGCTGCTACTGCTGCTGCTGGTGGTGCTGCTGCTACTGCTGCTGTTGGTGTTACTGCTGCTGTTGGTGGTACTGCTGCTACTGCTGCTGTTGGTGGTACTGCTGCTGCTGGTGGTGCTGCTGCTACTGCTGCTGTTGGTGTTACTGCTGCTACTGCTGCTGTTGGTGGTACTGCTGCTGCTGGTGGTGCTGCTGCTACTGCTGCTGTTGGTGGTACTGCTGCTACTGCTGCTGCTGGTGGTGCTGCTGCTGGTACTGCTGCTGCTGCTGCTGGTACTGCTGCTGCTGCTGGTACTGCTGCTACTGCTGCTGTTGGTGGTACTGCTGCTACTGCTGCTGTTGGTGGTACTGCTGCTACTGCTGCTGCTGGTACTGCTGCTACTGCTGCTGTTGGTGGTACTGCTGCTACTGCTGCTGTTGGTGGTACTGCTGCTGCTTGTGGTGCTGCTGCTGATACTGCTGCTGCTGCTGCTGGTACTGCTGCTGCTGGTGGTGCTGCTGCTACTGCTGCTGTTGGTGGTACTGCTGCTGTTGGTGGTACTGCTGCTACTGCTGCTGTTGGTGGTACTGCTGCTGCTGGTGGTGCTGCTGCTACTGCTGCTGTTGGTGTTACTGCTGCTACTGCTGCTGTTGGTGGTACTGCTGCTGCTGGTGGTGCTGCTGCTACTGCTGCTGTTGGTGGTACTGCTGCTACTGCTGCTGCTGGTGGTGCTGCTGCTGGTACTGCTGCTGCTGCTGCTGGTACTGCTGCTGCTGCTGGTACTGCTGCTACTGCTGCTGTTGGTGGTACTGCTGCTACTGCTGCTGTTGGTGGTACTGCTGCTACTGCTGCTGCTGGTACTGCTGCTACTGCTGCTGTTGGTGGTACTGCTGCTACTGCTGCTGTTGGTGGTACTGCTGCTGCTTGTGGTGCTGCTGCTGATACTGCTGCTACTGCTGCTGCTGCTGGTACTGCTGCTACTGCTGCTGTTGGTGGTACTGCTGCTACTGCTGCTGTTGGTGGTACTGCTGCTGCTGCTGCTGTTGGTGGTACTGCTGCTACTGCTGCTGTTGGTGGTACTGCTGCTACTGCTGCTGCTGGTACTGCTGCTACTGCTGCTGTTGGTGGTACTGCTGCTACTGCTGCTGTTGGTGGTACTGCTGCTGCTGGTGGTGCTGCTGCTGGTACTGCTGCTGGTGGTGCCGCTGCTGGTACTGCTGCTGCTGCTGCTGCTGCTGCTGGTACTGCTGCTACTGCTGCTGCTGGTGGTACTGCTGCTACTGCTGCTGTTGGTGGTACTGCTGCTGCTGCTGGTGCTGCTGCTACTTCTGCTGTTGGTGGTACTGCTGCTACTGCTGCTGCTGGTGGTGCTGCTGCTGGTACTGCTGCTGCTGCTGCTGGTACTGCTGCTGCTGCTGTTGGTACTGCTGCTGCTGCTGCTGGTGGTACTGCTGCTACTGCTGCTGCTGCTGCTACTGCTGCTGGTGCTGCTGCTGGTACTGCTGCTGCTGCTGCTGCTACTGCTGCTGGTGCTGCTGCTGGTACTGCTGCTACTGCTGCTGGTACTGCTGCTGCTGCTGGTACTGCTGCTGCTGTTGCTGGTACTGCTGCTGCTGCTGCTGCTGCTGCTGCTGCTGCTGGTACTGCTGCTACTGCTGCTGGTACTGCAGCAGCTGCTGCTGCTGCTGCTGCTGCTGCTGCTGCTGCTGGTACTGCTGCTACTGCTGCTGGTACTGCTGCCGCTAGTGGTACTGCTGCTGCTTGTACTGCTGCTACTGCTGCTGCTGCTTGTACTGCTGCTACTGCTGCAGCTGCTGCTGGTACTGCTGTTACTGCTGCTGGTGCTGCTGCTGCTGGTGGTACTGCTGCTGCTGCTGCTGGTACTGCTGCTGCTGCTGCTGGTGCTGGTACTGCTGCTACTGCTGCTGCTGCTGCTGCTGCTGCTGCTGCTGCTGCTGCTGCTGCTGCTGGTACTGCTGGTACTGCTGCTGGTACTGCTGCCGCTGGTGGTACTGCTGCTGCTTGTACTGCTGCTACTACTGCAGCTGCTGCTGGTACTGCTGCTACTGCTGCTGGTGCTGCTGCTGCTGCTGCTGGTACTGCTGCTGCTTGTACTGCTGCTACAGCTGTTGCTGTTGCTGCTGTTACGAGGTCACTGCCAGGCAGACTGCTGCCTCCTAATGACTTCAGGAGTGACTGAGGTCAGTGGTAAGTGTCAGACCTGGTGGGCCCTACAGAGCAGCAACACAAGGAAGTCTTCATAATATCCACGTCCTCTCTTAACAACAACAATAATTAAACAACAACAACAGACACCACAACTAAAACAGTAACAACAAACAACACAACTACAACAAAGAACAGCAACAACAATCAATAAACAAACAGGAACAAACAAGCAACAGTCAACAACAATAATATCGAACAACGTATAAACAAAAGCAAATAACGGGCGTCAATAATAAACAAATAGCAAACAAAAGCAGCAAACAACAAGAAACAACAACAAGCAACAACAAACAACGACCACAAACAAGCAGTAACAATAACAAACAACAACAACAACAACTCAACCTAACAAGAACAGTTCACTTCTATCTTTATATTATAATTTGTGTGTGTACACACGCTGGTGTACACACGATGGTGTACACACGCTGGTGTACACACGCTGGTGTACACACGCTGGTGTACACACGCTGGTGTACACACGCTGGTGTACACACGCTGGTGTACACACGCTGGTGTACACACGCTGGTGTACACACGCTGGTGTACACACACGCTGGTGTACACACGCTGGTGTACACACGCTGGTGTACACACACGCTGGTGTACACACGCTGGTGTACACACACGCTGGTGTACACACGCTGGTGTACACACGCTGGTGTACACACACGCTGGTGTACACACGCTGGTGTACACACGCTGGTGTACACACACGCTGGTGTACTCACACGCTGGTGTACACACGCTGGTGTACACACACGCTGGTGTACACACACGCTGGTGTACACACGCTGGTGTACACACACGCTGGTGTACACACACGCTGGTGTACACACGCTGGTGTACACACACGCTGGTGTACACACACGCTGGTGTACACACGCTGGTGTACACACACGCTGGTGTACACACACGCTGGTGTACACACGCTGGTGTACACACGCTGGTGTACACACACGCTGGTGTACACACACGCTGGTGTACACACGCTGGTGTACACACGCTGGTGTACACACGCTGGTGTACACACACGCTGGTGTACACACGCTGGTGTACACACGCTGGTGTACACACGCTGGTGTACACACGCTGGTATACACACGCTGGTGTACACACGCTGGTGTACACACGCTGGTGTACACACGCTGGTGTACACACGCTGGTGTACACACACGCTGGTGTACACACACGCTGGTGTATACACACGCTGGTGTACACACACGCTGGTGTACACACACGCTGGTGTACACACGCTGGTGTACACACAGGCTGGTGTACACACACGCTGGTGTACACACGCTGGTGTACACACGCTGGTGTACACACGCTGGTGTACACACGCTGGTGTACACACGCTGGTGTACGCACGCTGGTGTACACACGCTGGTGTACACACGCTGGTGTACACACGCTGGTGTACACACGCTGGTGTATACACACGCTGGTGTATACACACGCTGGTGTACACACGCTGGTGTATACACACGCTGGTGTACACACACGCTGGTGTATACACACGCTGGTGTACACACACGCTGGTGTATACACACGCTGGTGTATACACACGCTGGTGTACACACGCTGGTGTACACACACGCTGGTGTACACACACGCTGGTGTACACACACGCTGGTGTACACACACGCTGGTGTACACACACGCTGGTGTACACACACGCTGGTGTACACACACGCTGGTGTATACACACGCTGGTGTACACACACGCTGGTGTACACACACGCTGGTGTACACACACGCTGGTGTACACACGCTGGTGTATACACACGCTGGTGTACACACACGCTGGTGTACACACACGCTGCTGTATACACACGCTGGTGTACACACGCTGGTGTACACACACGCTGGTGTACACACACGCTTTTGCACACACACGCTGGTGTACACACGCTGGTGCACACACACGCTGGTGTACACACACGCTGGTGCACACACACGCTGGTGTACACACGCTGGTGCACACACACGCTGGTGTACACACACGCTGGTGCACACACACGCTGCGGCACCAGTTTGGAACCCACACCTAGCCAAGCACGTGAAGAGCTAAGAGGTATGTCCTACGAGGAGAGGTTAAGGGAAATCAACTTGACGACACTGGAGGACAGGAGAGATAGGGAGGACATGATAACGACATACAAAATACTGAGAGGAATTGACAAGGTGGACAAAGACAGGATGTTCCAGAGATTGGACACAGTAACAAGGGGACACAGTTGGAAGCTGAAGACACAGATGAATCACAGGGATGTTAGGAAGTATTTCTTCAGCCACAGAGTAGTCAGTAAGTGGAATAGTTTGGGAAGCGATGTAGTGGAGGCAGGATCCATACATAGCTTTAAGCAGAGGTATGATAAAGCTCACGGCTCAGGGAGAGTGACCTAGTAGCGATCAGTGAAGAGGCGGGGCCAGGAGCTTGGACTCGACCCCCGCAACCTCAACTAGGTGAGTACACGCTGGTGCACACACACGCTGGTGCACACACACGGTGGTGTGCACACACACGCTGGTGTGCACACACGCTGGTGTGCACACACGCTGGTGTGCACACACACGCTGGTGCACACACACGCTGGTGTGCACACACACGCTGGTGTGCACACACACGCTGGTGAGCACACACACGCTGGTGTGCACACACACGCTGGTGTGCACACACACGCTGGTGTGCACACACACGCTGGTGTGCACACACACGCTGGTGTGCACACACACGCTGGTGCACACACACGCTGGTGTACACGTGTACGTGATTTTATTAGTCAAGTTTGATAAGGAGACTGTAGTTGTATTGTATTGTATTACCACTGGATTTGTTGTATTTTGTTGCATTACTACTGTAGCTATTGTATTATATTGCATTACCACTGTATCTGTTGTATTTTATTGTTACAATTATAGCTGTTGCATTTAATTGTATTAACACTGTAGTTATTATATTTTGTTGTATTTCCATGGTAACTATTGTATTTTATTGTATTACTATTGTAGCTGAGAGAGAGAAAGAGAGAGAGAGAGAGAGAGAGAGAGAGAGAGAGAGAGAGAGAGAGAGAGAGAGAGAGAGAGAGAGAGAGAGAGAGGGAGAGGAGAGAGAGAGAGAGAGAGAGAGAGAGAGAGAGAGAGAGAGAGAGAGAGAGAGAGAGAGGAGAGAGAGAGAGACATAGACAGAGAGAGAGAGAGAGACAGACAGACAGAGAGAGAAGAGAGAGAGAGGCAGAGACACACAGAGAGAGAGACAGAGAGAGATGAGAGACAGTTTTAGAGACAGAGACAGAGAGACAGGGCAGAGATAGAGAGAGAGACAGAGAGAGACAGAGACAGAGTTAGAGAGAGAGAGAGAGAGAGAGGAGAGAGAGATAGAGAGAGAGAGAGAGAGAGAGAGAGAGAGAGAGAGCGAGAGAGAGAGAGAGAGAGAGAGAGAGAGAGAGAGAGAGAGAATTCTGTCATCGCTAAAGTCCCACAGACTGGCAGAGTTCAAAACACTACCTTTGGGAATTCTAACACAATTCCCCTGACCACCACAGAGGGAACAAATCCTCTTCCCAGCAACGTGGGAAGCCTTGGATCTGTTAATTCTCCTACACCTGACATCTCTGCTTCAGCCACTGCCAGTCTACTTGACAGTGCACATACCATCTCTGATCCTACACCTGTCAGCACACCTGCCGATACTATTCTAGAATCTGGTAGTAGTGTTTCGACAGCAAGTTCTGAGCCAGGAGTTTCTCCACCAGAGAACGGTGCAGTTAGTGATCAGGGAACTATCACTGCACCTGATCACCTACTGCGCCGAAGTACGAACAGCAGGGACACATCTGGCAGAACTGGTAGAAGACGGGGTAGAGGACGTGGAGAAGGACGTGGAGGAGGAAGACATCGACAGCCGTCTCACCCTCCACTAACACAGTTCCAGCGGCAGAATCTGAGGACAAATCTGCGAAACGCAGGAGGTGCAACAAATCCTAGTCCACCCTCCCAGGCACCTAGGCTGTGCTCTCGCTGTCACCGGAAGGGGCACTCTGCCAACAACTGCCTGCGAGATACCAGGTGTAATTACTGCTACAAGAAAGGACATAAGGAGGACCAGTGTCGGAAGAAAAAGGAACTTGACAGACAGGGCCACCTGTTTAGAGACCTGTTCTCAGAACAAACCAGCAGGATCTCTGAATTGGTGAACACTCTCACACGTCACCCACTTAGCTACTCCTATCCCAGCCCAGCAGGTGGGATTGGGCTTTATACAAGACCACAGACCTACATCCCTGCAGCTGCCTCAGTACCCTACCTCTCTCAAGGGCACATAGATGTTGCCACCCCTACACATCTTGAAATGATGTTCTTCAAGCTCTGTATAAACACTAGTACCTCTGTACTAGCATGTGCAATGTACAGACCTCAGTGGCAACATGCAGACCCTATCAACTTCCTAATGGAAAATATTGACTCCCTTCTGCTACAACACAACTGTCAACATATTATAATTGTTGGTGACGGATCGTCTGACCACAAGGCTGTTTTTACGACACTTAAGATCCCAACAGAACGAGGTGAGGAGTCCACACGCACAACCTGGCTATGGGAAAGAGGTAATTGGCCAGCCCTTTGCTCTGAGCTCGCCACCACCGACTGGAATGCTCTTCTCCAAGGGGATGTTGACAACCAAGTGAAAGCCTTCACTGGACACATCCTTAATCTACAACAAGAACACATTCCTCACCGGCAATATGTGACGAAGCCTACAGATCAGCCTTGGTTTGGCTTTCGTTGTAGAGAGGCTGCTACTGCTAAGTACAAAGCATGGCGAAGGTATAAGAGACATCCTACCACCTATAACAGGAACTTGCACATGCAAGCCTGTAGGCATATGGGTGATGTTCAAAAGTGGGCCATTGCTAAATGGGAGGTGGACACTAAAAGAAAGTTAGCATCAGGTAGGGTAGGCTCCAAAACCTGGTGGTCCCTGGTCAAGGACAGACAAGGTTATCTGCCTGATGAACTTATTCCACCTCTAAATCGACAGGATGGGACCACCTCTACTAGTAGTCAAGAGAAGGCGGACCTCTTTGCTGAACACTTTGCTACCAAAATGCAAGTTCCTGATCCAGCAAGGGACCCTCCTTGGCTAGCTGCAAGAACTGTGTCAAAACTGTCAGTGGTGACAATAAGGCAGGAGGAGGTGCATTTCCTTCTTAAATCGCTTGACCAAGAAAAGGCTGTGGGCCCAGACAAGTTGAGCCCAAGATTGTTGAGAAGATGTGCAGACCAGCTAGCAGCACCTCTAACTCGCATCTTTCAGCACTGCCTAGTACAGTGTAAATGGCCCTCTCTATGGAAAGAGGCAAATGTAGTCCCTGTTCACAAAAAGAAGAGCAGAGCAGAAATCAGCAACTACAGACCAGTGTCACTCCTGTCAATCACTGGTAAGATCCTTGAGACAATAATCTCAAGACAAATGACAGAGTTTTTTGACTACCACTCACTACTTTGTGATCGTCAATATGGCTTCAGGAAAGGTTACTCTGCTGCTGATCTGTTGTTAAACCTCTCCACTAAGTGGCACCAGTCACTGGATGAATCCAAAGTCAGCTGTGTGGTAGCACTGGACATTGCTGGCGCTTTCGACCGGGTGTGGCACCAGGGCCTCTTAGCAAAACTTCAAGCACTGGGAATTGCAGGCTCTACGCTATGTCTCCTCAGTGATTACCTTCATGGTAGATCTCTAAGTGTAGTTCTCAATGGAACGGAATCAGCAAGACATCCTATTGGGGCAAGTGTTCCACAAGGAAGCGTGCTGGGTCCATTGTTATGGAATGTCTACTTCAACGACCTTCTTCATCTCATCCCAGAATCACATGCATATGCAGACGACTGTACACTGACATTCACTTATCCAAGAGAAGAAATGCCAGCTGCTCTAAGCTACATCAATCACCAGCTGAGAGCTATATCAGCTTGGGGAAATAGATGGCAAGTAACATTTGCACCTGAGAAAACGCAAATGATGATCGTCTCTAGGCACCATGATGGTAATGCTGGTGCAGTAGTAAGGATGAATGGGAGGATGTTGGCACCTGGAGAAGAAGTTGATATCCTTGGGGTGAAATTTGACTCCAAACTAACCATGAAGAACCATGTTGTAAATCTTGCAAACAAGGCAGCCAGGAAGCTTACAGCACTTCGCCGTATCTCGCATCTGCTTGACAGTAGGGGTTGCAAGATCCTGTACGAGGCACAAGTACGCTCACACCTTGAGTATGCTCCACTTTCTTGGTTTGCCTGCCCCCCCCCCCCCCCTCTCATCTGCGACTGCTTGACAGAGTAGAGAACAGAGCAAGACGTCTCATCTCTCGCCTGGACCCATCCTGGATAGATCTGTCATTTCAGCAGAGCCTTCAACATAGGAGGGATGTGGGTGGCCTTACTGTTATGTACAAGGCCAATATTGTCAAAATACCACACTTGGATCCACTTCGAGGACAGCGTGAAACAAGCTTTTATGCCACAAGACGGGCAGAAAGCAGCAACTTCACTCTGGCTGTACCCTTCTCCAGAACATCACTCCATCTGAGATCATACATACCCAGGATGACTCGAGTATGGAACACATTCGTACAGCATAATGATGTCAACGAGATAAAGTCAGTTGATCAAATGAAAATGCTGGCCCACAGATGGCTCCAACTTCATCCTGTTCCCTACTTGTATGTCTCATAACAATAAAAATGCTTTCAAATGAGCTGATGTAGGTAACAGCTCTTAGCTTGCCAATAAAGTTAGGAATCCTTAACCTGTAAATAGCTGTCAATAAAGCTAGGGATCCTTAACCTTGTCAAACCCTGTAAAAAAAAAAAAAAAAAAAAAAAAAGAGAGAGAGAGAGAGAGAGAGAGAGAGAGAGAGAGCACTGGTGAATGTCGTCATCAATCTCTGTTTAAATAATTAACATCATTCAATATCAGACCATCAATAAGTCTGATGAGAGTACATCAATGGTACAAATGTACTCTTAAGGTACAGCACGTACAGTACACAGGTGTGAGACATACATCTGCACATGTGTAATTACTGGGATACACCTGTACATGTGTAATTACTGGGATACACCTGTAAATGTGTAATTACTGGGATACACCTGTACATGTGTAATTACTGGGATACACCTGTACACGTGTAATAACTGGGATACACCTGTATATGCAGAATACTGATACACCTGAACATGTGTAATTACTGGGATACACCTGCTACATGTGTAATTACTGGGATACACCTGAACATGTGTAATTCACTGGGATACACCTGTACATGTGTAATTCACTGGATACACCTGTACATGTGTAATGACTGGGATACACCTGTACACGTGTAATTACTGGGATACACCTGTACACGTGTAATTACTGGGATACACCTGTACATGTAATTACTGGGATACACCTGTACATGTGTAATTACTGGGATACACCTGTACACGTGTAATTACTGGGATACACCTGTACATGTGTAATTACTGGGATACACCTGTACATGTAATTACTGGGATACACCTGTACATGTAATTACTGGGATACACCTGTACACGTGTAATTACTGGGATACACCTGTACATGTGTAATTACTGGGATACACCTGTACATGTGTAATTACTGGGATACACCTGTACATGTGTAATTACTGGGATACACCTGTACATGTAACACTGGGATACACCTGTACACGTGTAATTACTGATAGCACCTGTACATGTGTAATTACTGGGGATACACCTGTACATGTAATTACTGGGATACACCTGTACACGTGTAATTACTGGGATACACCTGTACATGTGTAATTACTGGGATACACCTGTACACGTGTAATTACTGGGATACACCTGTACACGTGTAATTACTGGATACACCTGTACACGTGTAATTACTGGGATACACCTGTACACGTGTAATTACTGGGATACACCTGTACACGTGCAATTAGCTGGGATACACCTGTACACGTGTAATTACTGGGATACACCTGTACATGTGTAATTACTGGGATACATCTGTACACGTAATTACTGGGATACATCTGTACACGTGTATTCATGGGATACACCTGTACATGTGTAATTACTGGGATACACCTGTACACGTAATTACTGGATACACCTGTACATGTGTAATTACTGGGATACACCTGTACATGTAATTACTGGGATACACCTGTACACGTGTAATTACTGGGATACACCTGTACACGTGTAATTACTGGGATACACCTGTACACGTGTAATTACTGGGGATACACCTGTACACGTGTAATAACTGGGATACACCTGTACATGTGTAATTACTGGGATACACCTGTACACGTGTAATAACTGGGATACACCTGTACATGTGTAATTACTGGGATACACCTGTACACGTGTAATAACTGGGATACACCTGTACATGTGTAATTACTGGGATACACCTGTACACGTGTAATTACTGGGATACACCTGTACACGTGTAATTACTGGGATACACCTGTACATGTGTAATTACTGGGATACATCTGTACACGTGTAATTACTGGGATACATCTGTACACGTGTAGTTACTGGGATACACCTGTAAATGTGTAATTACTGGGATACACCTGTACACGTGTAATTACTGGGATACACCTGTACATGTGTAATTACTGGGATACACCTGTACATGTGTAATTACTGGGATACACCTGTACACGTGTAATTACTGGGATACACCTGTACACGTGTAATTACTGGGATACACCTGTACACGTGTAATTACTGGGATACACCTGTACACGTGTAATTACTGGGATACACCTGTACACGTGTAATTACTGGGATACACCTGTACACGTGTAATTACTGGGATACACCTGTACACGTGTAATTACTGGGATACACCTGTACATGTGTAATTACTGGGATACACCTATACACGTGTAATTACTGGGATACACCTGTACACGTGTAATTACTGGGATACACCTGTACACGTGTAATTACTGGGATACACCTGTACACGTGTAATTACTGGGATACACCTGTACACGTGTAATTACTGGGATACACCTGTACACGTGTAATTACTGGGATACACCTGTACACGTGTAATTACTGGGATACACCTGTACATGTGTAATTACTGGGATACACCTGTACACGTGTAATTACTGGGATACACCTGTACATGTGTAATTACTGGGATACACCTGTACACGTGCAATTACTGGGATACACCTGTACACGTGTAATTACTAGGATACACCTGTACATGTGTAATTACTACGATACATCTGTACACGTGTAATTACTGGGATACATCTGCACACGTGTAATTACTGGGATACACCTGTACATGTGTAATTACTGGGATACACCTGTACACGTGTAATTACTGGGATACACCTGTACATGTGTAATTACTGGGATACACCTGTACATGTGTAATTACTGGGATACACCTGTACACGTGTAATTACTGGGATACACCTGTACACGTGTAATTACTGGGATACACCTGTACACGTGTAATTACTGGGATACACCTGTACACGTGTAATTACTGGGATACACCTGTACACGTGTAATTACTGGGATACACCTGTACACGTGTAATTACTGGGATACACCTGTACACGTGTAATTACTGGGATACACCTGTACACGTGTAATTACTGGGATACACCTGTACACGTGTAATTACTGGGATACACCTGTACACGTGTAATTACTGGGATACACCTGTACATGTGTAATTACTGGGATACACCTATACACGTGTAATTACTGGGATACACCTGTACACGTGTAATTACTGGGATACACCTGTACACGTGTAATTACTGGGATACACCTGTACACGTGTAATTACTGGGATACACCTGTACACGTGTAATTACTGGGATACACCTGTACACGTGTAATTACTGGGATACACCTGTACACGTGTAATTACTGGGATACACCTGTACATGTGTAATTACTGGGATACACCTGTACACGTGTAATTACTGGGATACACCTGTACATGTGTAATTACTGGGATACACCTGTACACGTGCAATTACTGGGATACACCTGTACACGTGTAATTACTAGGATACACCTGTACATGTGTAATTACTGGGATACATCTGTACACGTGTAATTACTGGGATACATCTGCACACGTGTAATTACTGGGATACACCTGTACATGTGTAATTACTGGGATACACCTGTACACGTGTAATTACTGGGATACACCTGTACATGTGTAATTACTGGGATACACCTGTACATGTGTAATTACTGGGATACACCTGTACACGTGTAATTACTGGGATACACCTGTACACGTGTAATTACTGGGATACACCTGTACACGTGTAATTACTGGGATACACCTGTACACGTGTAATTACTGGGATACACCTGTACACGTGTAATTACTGGGATACACCTGTACACGTGTAATTACTGGGATACACCTGTACACGTGTAATTACTGGGATACACCTGTACATGTGTAATTACTGGGATACACCTATACACGTGTAATTACTGGGATACACCTGTACACGTGTAATTACTGGGATACACCTGTACACGTGTAATTACTGGGATACACCTGTACACGTGTAATTACTGGGATACACCTGTACACGTGTAATTACTGGGATACACCTGTACACATGTAATTATTGGGATACACCTGTACACGTGTAATTACTGGGATGCACCTGTACACGTGTAATTACTGGGATACACCTGTACACGTGTAATTACTGGGATACACCTGTACACGTGTAATTACTAAGATACACCTGTACATGTGTAATTACTGGGATACACCTGTACACGTGTAATTACTGGGATACACCTGTACACGTGTAATTACTGGGATACACCTGTACATGTGTAATTACTGGGATACACCTGTACACGTGTAATTACTGGGATACACCTGTACACGTGTAATTACTGGGATACACCTGTACACGTGTAATTACTGGGATACACCTGTACACGTGTAATTACTGGGATACACCTGTACACGTGTAATTACTGGGATACACCTGTACACGTGTAATTACTGGGATACACCTGTACATGTAATTACTGGGATACACCTGTACACGTGTAATTACTGGGATACACCTGTACACGTGTAATTACTGGGATACACCTGTACACGTGTAATTACTGGGATACACCTGTACATGTGTAATTACTGGGATACACCTGTACATGTGTAATTACTGGGATACACCTGTACATGTGTAATTACTGGGATACACCTGTACATGTAATTACTGGGATACACCTGTACACGTGTAATTACTGGGATACACCTGTACATGTGTAATTACTGGGATACACCTGTACATGTTTAATTACTGGGATACATCTGTACATGTGTAATTACTGGGATACACCTGTACATGTGTAATTACTGGGATACACCTGTACACGTGTAATTACTGGGATACACCTGTACACGTGTAATTACTGGGATACACCTGTACACGTGTAATTACTGGGATACACCTGTACACGTGTAATTACTGGGATACTCCTGTACACGTGCAATTACTGGGATACATCTGTACATGTGTAATTACTGGGATACATCTGTACATGTGTAATTACTGGGATACACCTGTACATGTGTAATTACTGGGATACACCTGTACACGTGTAATTACTGGGATACACCTGTACACGTGTAATTACTGGGATACACCTGTACACGTGTAATTACTGGGATACACCTGTACACGTGCAATTACTGGGATACATCTGTACATGTGTAATTACTGGGATACATCTGTACATGTGTAATTACTAGGATACACCTGTACATGTGTAATTACTGGGATACACCTGTACACGTGTAATTACTGGGATACACCTGTACACGTGTAATTACTTTGATACACCTGTACACGTGTAATTACTGGGATACACCTGTACACGTGTAATTACTGGGATACACCTGTACACGTGTAATTACTGGGATACACCTGTACACGTGTAATTACTGGGATACACCTGTACACGTGCAATTACTGGGATACACCTGTACACGTGTAATTACTGGGATACACCTGTACATGTGTAATTACTGGGATACATCTGTACACGTGTAATTACTGGGATACATCTGTACACGTGTAATTACTGGGATACACCTGTACATGTGTAATTACTGGGATACACCTGTACACGTGTAATTACTGGGATACACCTGTACATGTGTAATTACTGGGATACACCTGTACATGTGTAATTACTGGGATACACCTGTACACGTGTAATTACTGGGATACACCTGTACACGTGTAATTACTGGGATACACCTGTACACGTGTAATTACTGGGATACACCTGTACACGTGTAATTACTGGGATACACCTGTACACGTGTAATTACTGGGATACACCTGTACACGTGTAATTACTGGGATACACCTGTACATGTGTTATTACTGGGATACACCTGTACACGTGTAATTACTGGGATACACCTGTACACGTGTAATTACTGGGATACACCTGTACATGTGTAATTACTGGGATACACCTGTACACGTGTAATTACTGGGATACACCTGTACACGTGTAATTACTGGGATACACCTGTACACGTGTAATTACTGGGATACACCTGTACACGTGTAATTACTGGGATACACTTGTACACGTGTAATTACTGGGATACATCTGTACACGTGTAATTACTGGGATACACCTGTACACGTGTAATTACTGGGATACACCTGTACATGTGTAATTACTGGGATACACTTGTACACGTGTAATTACTGGGATACACCTGTACATGTGTAATTACTGGGATACACCTGTACACGTGTAATTACTGGGATACACCTGTACACGTGTAATTACTGGGATACACCTGTACACGTGTAATTACTGGGATACACCTGTACACGTGTAATTACTGGGATACACCTGTACACGTGTAATTACTGGGATACACCTGTACACGTGTAGTTACTGGGATACACCTGTACACGTGTAATTACTGGGATGCACCTGTACACGTGTAATTACTGGGATACACCTGTACACGTGTAATTACTGGGATACACCTGTACACGTGTAATTACTGGGATACACCTGTACATGTGTAATTACTGGGATACACCTGTACACGTGTAATTACTGGGATACACCTGTACACGTGTAATTACTGGGATACACCTGTACATGTGTAATTACTGGGATACACCTGTACACGTGTAATTACTGGGATACACCTGTACACGTGTAATTACTGGGATACACCTGTACACGTGTAATTACTGGGATACACCTGTACACGTGTAATTACTGGGATACACCTGTACACGTGTAATTACTGGGATACACCTGTACACGTGTAATTACTGGGATACACCTGTACACGTGTAATTACTGGGATACACCTGTACACGTGTAATTACTGGGATACACCTGTACATGTGTAATTACTGGGATACACCTGTACACGTGTAATTACTGGGATACACCTGTACACGTGTAATTACTGGGATACACCTGTACACGTGTAATTACTGGGATACACCTGTACATGTGTAATTACTGGGATACACCTGTACACGTGTAATTACTGGGATACACCTGTACACGTGTAATTACTGGGATACACCTGTACACGTGTAATTACTGGGATACACCTGTACATGTGTAATTACTGGGATACACCTGTACACGTGTAATTACTGGGATACACCTGTACACGTGTAATTACTGGGATACACCTGTACACGTGTAATTACTGGGATACACCTGTACATGTGTAATTACTGGGATACACCTGTACACGTGTAATTACTGGGATACACCTGTACACGTGTAATTACTGGGATACACCTGTACATGTGTTATTTCTGGGATACACTTGTACACGTGTAATTACTGGGATACACCTGTACACGTGTAATTACTGGGATACACCTGTACATGTGTAATTACTGGGATACACCTGTACACGTGTAATTACTGGGATACACCTGTACATGTGTAATTACTGGGATACACCTGTACACGTGTAATTACTGGGATACACCTGTACATGTGTAATTACTGGGATACACCTGTACACGTGTAATTACTGGGATACACCTGTACATGTGTAATTACTGGGATACACCTGTACACGTGTAATTACTGGGATACACCTGTACACGTGTAATTACTGGGATACACCTGTACATGTGTAATTACTTTGATACACCTGTACACGTGTAATTACAGAGGTAACTCTTCAAACAATGTAACAATATTTTTGAATTATTACTTTGTTTAAACAGTTAAAAACAGATGCACAAATAACCCGCGCACCATTTACAAAGTCACTTGTGACTTTGTAAATGGTGCAAGTCGGACCGAAACGTCGTCATAAGCTTCTGTCTTCTATGTGCGGGTTATTTGTGTATCGTTCCAGTCACGGTATTGTGCCTTTTTGTTATTTAAAAACAGACGTTTTAGTGTTAAAAGATGATCTGAAGAATTAAAACAGGTGTTTTAATGTTATAAAAACTATGCTTTAAAGAATTACGACAGGTGTTTCCTGAATAGGTGTTTAAACTATAAAGTGAGACGTATTAAATGCAAATTAGCGTGTTTTAAGGTAACTTAAATCACTCATTCCTCTGCGTTATATATATATATATATATATATATATATATATATATATATATATATATATATATATATATATATATATATATATATATATATATATATATATATATATATATATATATATATATATATATATATATATATATATATATATATATATACATGTATATATATATATATATATATATATATATATATATATATATATATATATATATATATATATATATATATATATATATATATATATATATATATATATATATATATATATATATGTGTGGTATAAACCTTGGTAATAAATACCGACAAGTTGGTTTAGAAAGACACGTAAGCAAACACTATAACATATTTATTAGAAAACGTTTCGGTCCTGGTACCTTGATCACTTCTAACATACAGAGGTAGAAAGACATTATATATATTGGCTGAGAGTGAGGTGTGACGCACGTGACCTGAGGAATGTCATAAGAACATAAGAATGGAGAAACACTGTAGAAGGCCTACTGGCCCATGCGAGGCAGGTCCTTATCAAAACAACCTCTGCCTATGATGAGGACGGGTAGACGATGAAATCATGTGACTCCTGTGTTGTTGGGTTGGTGCTGCTTAAGTATGTAGGCGAGACAGGCAGAGATCTTGCAGTCCGCCTGAATGAGCATCGAAATGCCTCTAACAGAGACGATGTAAGGTACGCCTGTGTCCTCCACAGAGACTCCACGGGACATTTGATGAACTGGAATGAGGCACAACTCGTTCTCACCGAACCAGACCTCAGACGCCGACGGTGCCTAGAAGCCTCACTAATCGCCGTCACCGACACTATAGAACGCATCACTGGAAACTACAAAATTTCAAAAACATTGGCATACATGATACTTAAGCAGCACCAACCCAACAACACAGGAGTCACATAATTTCATCGTCTACCCGTCCTCATCATAGGCAGAGGTTGTTTTGATAAGGACCTGCCTCGCATGGGCCAGTAGGCCTTCTACAGTGTTCCTCCATTCTTATGTTCTTATGACATTCCTCAGGTCACGTGCGTCACATCTCACTCTCAGCCTATATATATAATGTCTTTCTACCTCTGTATGTTAGAAGTGATCAAGGTCCCAGGACCGAAACGTTTTCTAATAAATATGTCATAGTGTTATCTTACGTGTCTTTCTAAACCATATATGTATGTATTTATATATACGCAGTAGTGAATACGGTGTTGCGTTATCAAGGCAGGAACGCATGCGTATCGTACGCCTTCACACGACACTTACAAGAGAGGTAATATTATCCGGCCATGTATCATGTGCTGCGGACACTCATGATACATGATCCTCGGAGCTGGACACTCCCCCCCCCTTGCTGTTTATTGATGCTGTCGGGGGGGGGGAGAGGTTGATATATGCGGAGGTGTAAATAATGCACACTCGTTTAAGTGGACTGTTTATGCTTCTTTAAGCGAGAGTGTGAACATTTTTTCTGATAGATAAAGTAGGGTTGGTAGACAGCAACCATCCTGGGTGGTGTTATCCTCCTGTTATCCTGGTAGTAGGGTTGGTAGATAGCAACCATCCTGGGTGGTGTTATCCTCCTGTTATCCTGGTAGTAGGGTTGGTAGATAGCAACCATCCTGGGTGGTGTTATCCTCCTGTTATCCTGGTAGTAGGGTTGGTAGATAGCAACCATCCTGGGTGGTGTTATCCTCCTGTTATCCTGGTAGTAGGGTTGGTAGATAGCAACCATCCAGGGTGGTGCTATCCTCCTGTTATCCTGGTAGTAGGGTTGGTAGATACTAACCATCCAGGGTGGTGTTATCCTCCCGTTATCCTGGTAGTAGGGTTGGAAGATAGCAACCATCCTGGGTGGTGTTATCCTCCTGTTATCCTGGTAGTATGGTTGGTAGATAGCAACCATCCAGGGTGGTGTTATCCTCCTGTTATCCTGGTAGTAGGGTTGGTAGATAGCAACCATCCAGGGAGGTGTTATCCTCCTGTTATCCTGGTAGTAGGGTTGGTAGATAGCAACCATCCTGGGTGGTGTTATCCTCCTGTTATCCTGGTAGTAGGGTTGGTAGATAGCAACCATCCTGGGTGGTGTTATCCTCCTGTTATCCTGGTAGTAGGGTTGGTAGATAGCAACCATCCTGGGTGGTGTTATCCTCCTGTTATCCTGGTAGTAGGGTTGGTAGATAGCAACCATCCTGGGTGGTGTTATCCTCCTGTTATCCTGGTAGTAGGGTTGGTAGATAGCAACCATCCTGGGTGGTGTTATCCTCCTGTTATCCTGGTAGTAGGGTTGGTAGATAGCAACCATCCAGGGTGGTGTTATCATCCTGTTATCCTGGTAGTAGGGTTGGTAGATAGCAACCATCCTGGGTGGTGTTATCCTCCTGTTATCCTGGTAGTAGGGTTGGTAGATAGCAACCATCCTGGGTGGTGTTATCCTCCTGTTATCCTGGTAGTAGGGTTGGTAGATAGCAACCATCCTGGGTGGTGTTATCCTCCTGTTATCCTGGTAGTAGGGTTGGTAGATAGCAACCATCCTGGGTGGTGTTATCCTCCTGTTATCCTGGTAGTAGGGTTGGCAGATAGCAACCATCCAGGGTGGTGTTATCCTCCTGTTATCCTGGTAGTAGGGTTGGTAGATAGCAACCATCCTGGGTGGTGTTATCCTACTGTTATCCTGGTAGTATGGTTGGTAGATAGCAACCATCCTGGGTGGTGTTATCCTGGCAGTATGGTTGGTAGATAGCAACCATCCTGGGTGGTGTTATCCTCCTGTTATCCTGGTAGTAGGGTTGGCAGATAGCAACCATCCAGGGTGGTGTTATCCTCCTGTTATCCTGGTAGTAGGGTTGGTAGTTAGCAACCATTCTGGGTGGTGTTATCCTCCTGTTACCCTGGTAGTAGGGTTGGCAGATAGCAACCATCCAGGGTGGTGTTATCCTCCTGTTATCCTGGTAGTAGGGTTGGTAGATAGCAACCATCCTGGGTGGTGTTATCCTACTGTTATCCTGGTAGTATGGTTGGTAGATAGCAACCATCCTGGGTGGTGTTATCCTCCTGTTATCCTGGTAGTAGGGTTGGTAGATAGCAACCATACATGGTGGTGCTATCCTCCTGTCACAGGAGTGTAAAATGGAAACCTGATAAACGTTTTGCACTCTGGCAGGATCACCGGTAAGACCCCACAAATTAACCTTACAAACTCCTGCTAACATTCACCAGTTCCTTTACTATCATCTCTATGTGATTCCTAAGACCTCTTAAATGTGTAATATTTCCGTCACAGCCTATGAGACCATGGTGCTCTGACCGTGGTCTTGTGACCATGGTCCTGTGACCGTGGTCCTGTGACTGTGGTCCTGTGACCTTGGTCTTGTGACCGTGGTCCTGTGACCTTGGGCCTGTGACCGTGGTCCTGTGACTGTGGTCATGTGACAGTGGTCCTGTGACCATGGTCCTGCGACCGTGGTCCTGTGACCATGGTCCTGTGACCGTGGTCCTGTGACCGTGGTCATGCGACAGTGGTCCTGTGACCATGGTCCTGTGACCATGGTCCTGTGACCATGGTCCTGTGACCATGGTCCTGTGACCGTGGTCCTGGGACCGTGGTCCTTGGACCGTGGTCCTGGGACAGTGGTCCTGGGACGTTGGTCCTGGGCAGGGTAATTCTTAGAACCACGGTCTGGAACCATGGTCTTGGACCGTGGTCCTTTTGGAAGGAAATTCTCAGAACCAGTAACTGATATTTTGTGGTTGTATGTGTATTTTACTGACGTCACTGAGTAATAAATATTGACACACACAGTGGCTGGCACCTTAAGGTGCCTTCCTGGAGGTGCTGGCACCTTCATGTGCCTTCCTGGAGGTGCTGGCACCTTCATGTGCCTTCCTGGAGGTGCTGGCACCTTCATGTGCCTTCCTGTAGGTGCTGGCACCTTCATGTGCCTTCCTGGAGGTGCTGGCACCTTCATGTGCCTTCCTGGAGGTGCTGGCACCTTCATGTGCCTTCCTGGAGGTGCTGGCACCTTCATGTGCCTTCCTGGAGGTGCTGGCACCTTCATGTGCCTTCCTGGAGGTGCTGGCACCTTCATGTGCCTTCCTGGAGGTGCTGGCACCTTCATGTGCCTTCCTGGAGGTGCTGGCACCTTCATGTGCCTTCCTGGAGGTGCTGGCACCTTCATGTGCCTTCCTGGAGGTGCTGGCACCTTCATGTGCCTTCCTGGAGGTGCTGGCACCTTCATGTGCCTTCCTGGAGGTGCTGGCACCTTCATGTGCCTTCCTGGAGGTGCTGGCACCTTCATGTGCCTTCCTGGAGGTGCTGGCACCTTCATGTGCCTTCCTGGAGGTGCTGGCACCTTCATGTGCCTTCCTGGAGGTGCTGGCACCTTCATGTGCCTTCCTGGAGGTGCTGGCACCTTCATGTGCCTTCCTGGAGGTGCTGGCACCTTCATGTGCCTTCCTGGAGGTGCTGGCACCTTCATGTGCCTTCCTGGAGGTGCTGGCACCTTCATGTTCCTTCCTGGAGGTGCTGGCACCTTCATGTGCCTTCCTGGAGGTGCTGGCACCTTCATGTTCCTTCCTGGAGGTGCTGGCACCTTCATGTGCCTTCCTGGAGGTGCTGGCACCTTCATGTGCCTTCCTGGAGGTGCTGGCACCTTCATGTGCCTTCCTGGAGGTGCTGGCACCTTCATGTGCCTTCCTGGAGGTGCTGGCACCTTCATGTGCCTTCCTGGAGGTGCTGGCACCTTCATGTGCCTTCCTGGAGGTGCTGGCACCTTCATGTGCCTTCCTGGAGGTGCTGGCACCTTCATGTGCCTTCCTGGAGGTGCTGGCACCTTCATGTGCCTTCCTGGAGGTGCTGGCACCTTCATGTGCCTTCCTGGAGGTGCTGGCACCTTCATGTGCCTTCCTGGAGGTGCTGGCACCTTCATGTGCCTTCCTGGAGGTGCTGGCACCTTCATGTGCCTTCCTGGAGGTGCTGGCACCTTCATGTGCCTTCCTGGAGGTGCTGGCACCTTCATGTGCCTTCCTGGAGGTGCTGGCACCTTCATGTGCCTTCCTGGAGGTGCTGGCACCTTCATGTGCCTTCCTGGAGGTGCTGGCACCTTCATGTGCCTTCCTGGAGGTGCTGGCACCTTCATGTGCCTTCCTGGAGGTGCTGGCACCTTCATGTGCCTTCCTGGAGGTGCTGGCACCTTCATGTGCCTTCCTGGAGGTGCTGGCACCTTAAGGTGCCTTCCTGGAGGTGCTGGCACCTTCATGTGCCTTCCTGGAGGTGCTGGCACCTTAAGGTGCCTTCCTGGAGGTGCTGGCACCTTAAGGTGTCTTCCTGGAGGTGCTGGCACCTTCATGTGCCTTCCTGGAGGTGCTGGCACCTTCATGTGCCTTCCTGGAGGTGCTGGCACCTTCATGTGCCTTCCTGGAGGTGCTGGCACCTTCATGTGCCTTCCTGGAGGTGCTGGCACCTTCATGTGCCTTCCTGGAGGTGCTGGCACCTTCATGTGCCTTCCTGGAGGTGCTGGCACCTTCATGTGCCTTCCTGGAGGTGCTGGCACCTTCATGTGCCTTCCTGGAGGTGCTGGCACCTTCATGTGCCTTCCTGGAGGTGCTGGCACCTTCATGTGCCTTCCTGGAGGTGCTGGCACCTTCATGTGCCTTCCTGGAGGTGCTGGCACCTTCATGTGCCTTCCTGGAGGTGCTGGCACCTTCATGTGCCTTCCTGGAGGTGCTGGCACCTTCATATTCCTTCCTGGAGGTGCTGGCACCTTCATGTGCCTTCCTGGAGGTGCTGGTACCTTCATGTGCCTTCCTGGAGGTGCTGGCACCTTCATGTGCCTTCCTGGAGGTGCTGGCACCTTCATGTGCCTTCCTGGAGGTGCTGGCACCTTCATGTGCTTTCCTGGAGGTGCTGGCACCTTCATGTGCCTTCCTGGAGGTGCTGGCACCTTCATGTGCCTTCCTGGAGGTGCTGGCACCTTCATGTGCCTTCCTGGAGGTGCTGGCACCTTCATGTGCCTTCCTGGAGGTGCTGGCACCTTCATGTGCCTTCCTGGAGGTGCTGGCACCTTCATGTGCCTTCCTGGAGGTGCTGGCACCTTCATGTGCCTTCCTGGAGGTGCTGGCACCTTCATGTGCCTTCCTGGAGGTGCTGGCACCTTCATGTGCCTTCCTGGAGGTGCTGGCACCTTCATGTGCCTTCCTGGAGGTGCTGGCACCTTCATGTGCCTTCCTGGAGGTGCTGGCACCTTCATGTGCCTTCCTGGAGGTGCTGGCACCTTCATGTGCCTTCCTGGAGGTGCTGGCACCTTCATGTGCCTTCCTGGAGGTGCTGGCACCTTCATGTGCCTTCCTGGAGGTGCTGGCACCTTAAGGTGCCTTCCTGGAGGTGCTGGCACCTTCATGTGCCTTCCTGGAGGTGCTGGCACCTTAAGGTGCCTTCCTGGAGGCGCTGGCACCTTCATGTGCCTTCCTGGAGGTGCTGGCACCTTCATGTGCCTTCCTGGAGGTGCTGGCACCTTCATGAACCTTCCTGGAGGTGCTGGCACCTTCATGTGCCTTCCTGGAGGTGCTGGCACCTTCATGTGCCTTCCTGGAGGTGCTGGCACCTTCATGTGCCTTCCTGGAGGTGCTGGCACCTTCATGTGCCTTCCTGGAGGTGCTGGCACCTTCATGTGCCTTCCTGGAGGTGCTGGCACCTTCATGTGCCTTCCTGGAGGTGCTGGCACCTTAAGGTGCCTTCCTGGAGGTGCTGGCACCTTAAGGTGCCTTCCTGGAGGTGCTGGCACCTTCATGTGCCTTCCTGGAGGTGCTGGCACCTTAAGGTGCCTTCCTGGAGGTGCTGGCACCTTCATGTGCCTTCCTGGAGGTGCTGGCACCTTCATGTGCCTTCCTGGAGGTGCTGGCACCTTCATGTGCCTTCCTGGAGGTGCTGGCACCTTCATGTGCCTTTCTGGAGGTGCTGGCACCTTCATGTGCCTTCCTGGAGGTGCTGGCACCTTAAGGTGCCTTCCTGGAGGTGCTGGCACCTTAAGGTGCCTTCCTGGAGGTGCTGGCACCTTAAGGTGCCTTCCTGGAGGTGCTGGCACCTTCATGTGCCTTCCTGGAGGTGCTGGCACCTTAAGGTGCCTTCCTGGAGGTGCTGGCACCTTCATGTGCCTTCCTGGAGGTGCTGGCACCTTAAGGTGCCTTCCTGGAGGTGCTGGCACCTTAAGGTGCCTTCCTGGAGGTGCTGGCACCTTAAGGTGCCTTCCTGGAGGTGCTGGCACCTTAAGGTGCCTTCCTGGAGGTGCTGGCACCTTAAGGTGCCTTCCTGGAGGTGCTGGCACCTTAAGGTGCCTTCCTGGAGGTGCTGGCACCTTAAGGTGCCTTCCTGGAGGTGCTGGCACCTTCATGTGCCTTCCTGGAGGTGCTGGCACCTTCATGGGCCTTCCTGGAGGTGCTGGCACCTTCATGTGCCTTCCTGGAGGTGCTGGCACCTTAAGATGCCTTTCTGGAGGTGCTGGCACCTTAAGGTGCCTTCCTGGAGGTGCTGGCACCTTAAGGTGTCTTCCTGGAGGTGCTGGCACCTTCATGTGCCTTCCTAGAGGTGCTGGCACCTTAAGGTGTCTTCCTGGAGGTGCTGGCACCTTCATGTGCCTTCCTGGAGGTGCTGGCACCTTAAGGTGCCTTCCTGGAGGTGCTGGCACCTTCATGTGCCTTCCTGGAGGTGCTGGCACCTTAAGGTGCCTTCCTGGAGGTGCTGGCACCTTAAGGTGCCTTCCTGGAGGTGCTGGCACCTTAAGGTGCCTTTCTGGAGGTGCTGGCACCTTAAGGTGTCTTCCTGGAGGTGCTGGCACCTTAAGGTGCCTTCCTGGAGGTGCTGGCACCTTCATGTGCCTTCCTGGAGGTGCTGGCACCTTCATGTGCCTTCCTGGAGGTGCTGGCACCTTAAGGTGCCTTCCTGGAGGTGCTGGCACCTTCATGTGCCTTCCTGGAGGTGCTGGCACCTTCATGTGCCTTCCTGGAGGTGCTGGCACCTTCATGTGCCTTCCTGGAGGTGCTGGCACCTTCATGTGCCTTCCTGGAGGTGCTGGCACCTTCATGTGCCTTCCTGGAGGTGCTGGCACCTTAAGGTGCCTTCCTGGAGGTGCTGGCACCTTAAGGTGCCTTTCTGGAGGTGCTGGCACCAGGTGCCTTCCTGGAGGTGCTTAAGGTGCCTTCCTGGAGGTGCTGGCACCTTAAGGTGCCTTCCTGGAGGTGCTGGCACCTTAAGGTGCCTTCCTGGAGGTGCTGGCACCTTCATGTGCCTTCCTGGAGGTGCTGGCACCTTCATGCCTTCCTGGAGGTGCTGGCACCTTCATGTGCCTTCCTGGAGGTGCTCCTTCCTGGAGGTGCTGGCACCTTAAGGTGCCTTCAGGTGCTGGCACCTTAAGGTGTCTTCCTGGAGGTGCTGGCACCTTCATGTGCCTTCCTGTGCTGGCACCCTTCCTGGAGGTGCTGGCACCTTAAGGTGTCTTCCTGGAGGTGCTGGCACCTTAAGGTGCCTTCCTGGAGGTGCTGGCACCTTCATGTGCCTTCCTGGAGGTGCTGGCACCTTCATGTGCCTTCCTGGAGGTGCTGGCACCTTAAGGTGCCTTCCTGGAGGTGCTGGCACCTTAAGGTGCCTTCCTGGAGGTGCTGGCACCTTAAGGTGCCTTTCTGGAGGTGCTGGCACCTTAAGGTGTCTTCCTGGAGGTGCTGGCACCTTAAGGTGCCTTCCTGGAGGTGCTGGCACCTTCATGTGCCTTCCTGGAGGTGCTGGCACCTTCATGTGCCTTCCTGGAGGTGCTGGCACCTTCACCTTCATGACCTTCATGTCCTTCCTGGCGGTGCTGGCACCTTCATGTGCCTTCCTGGAGGTGCTGGCACCTTCATGTGCCTTCCTGGAGGTGCTGGCACCTTAAGGTGCCTTCCTGGATGTGCTGGCACCTTAAGGTGCCTTCCTGGAGGTGCTGGCACCTTCATGGGCCTTCCTGGAGGTGCTGGCACCTTCATGGGCCTTCCTGGAGGTGCTGGCACCTTCATGGGCCTTCCTGGAGGTGCTGGCACCTTCATGGGCCTTCCTGGAGGTGCTGGCACCTTCATGTGCCTTCCTGGAGGTGCTGGCACCTTCATGGGCCTTCCTGGAGGTGCTGGCACCTTCATGTGCCTTCCTGGAGGTGCTGGCACCTTCATGTGCCTTCCTGGAGGTGCTGGCACCTTCATGTGCCTTCCTGGAGGTGCTGGCACCTTCATGTGCCTTCCTGGAGGTGCTGGCACCTTAATGTGCCTTCCTGGAGGTGCTGGCACCTTAAGGTGCCTTTCTGGAGGTGCTGGCACCTTCATGTGCCTTCCTGGAGGTGCTGGCACCTTAAGGTGCCTTTCTGGAGGTGCTGGCACCTTAAGGTGCCTTTCTGGAGGTGCTGGCACCTTAAGGTGCCTTCCTGGAGGTGCTGGCACCTTAAGGTGCCTTTCTGGAGGTGCTGGCACCTTAAGGTGCCTTCCTGGAGGTGCTGGCACCTTAAGGTGTCTTCCTGGAGGTGCTGGCACCTTCATGTGCCTTCCTAGAGGTGCTGGCACCTTAAGGTGTCTTCCTGGAGGTGCTGGCACCTTCATGTGCCTTCCTGGAGGTGCTGGCACCTTAAGGTGCCTTCCTGGAGGTGCTGGCACCTTCATGTGCCTTCCTGGAGGTGCTGGCACCTTAAGGTGCCTTCCTGGAGGTGCTGGCACCTTAAGGTGCCTTCCTGGAGGTGCTGGCACCTTAAGGTGCCTTTCTGGAGGTGCTGGCACCTTAAGGTGTCTTCCTGGAGGTGCTGGCACCTTAAGGTGCCTTCCTGGAGGTGCTGGCACCTTAAGGTGCCTTCCTGGAGGTGCTGGCACCTCAAGGTGCCTTCCTGGAGGTGCTGGCACCTTAAGATGCCTTTCTGGAGGTGCTGGCACCTTAAGGTGCCTTCCTGGAGGTGCTGGCACCTTAAGGTGTCTTCCTGGAGGTGCTGGCACCTTCATGTGCCTTCCTGGAGGTGCTGGCACCTTAAGGTGCCTTCCTGGAGGTGCTGGCACCTTCATGTGCCTTCCTGGAGGTGCTGGCACCTTCATGTGCCTTCCTGGAGGTGCTGGCACCTTAAGGTGCCTTCCTGGAGGTGCTGGCACCTTAAGGTGCCTTCCTGGAGGTGCTGGCACCTTAAGGTGCCTTCCTGGAGGTGCTGGCACCTTCATGTGCCTTCCTGGAGGTGCTGGCACCTTCATGTGCCTTCCTGGAGGTGCTGGCACCTTAAGGTGCCTTCCTGGAGGTGCTGGCACCTTAAGGTGCCTTCCTGGAGGTGCTGGCACCTTCATGTGCCTTCCTGGAGGTGCTGGCACCTTCATGTTCCTTCCTGGAGGTGCTGGCACCTTCATGTGCCTTCCTGGAGGTGCTGGCACCTTCATGTGCCTTCCTGGAGGTGCTGGCACCTTCATGTGCCTTCCTGGAGGTGCTGGCACCTTCATGTGCCTTCCTGGAGGTGCTGGCACCTTCATGTGCCTTCCTGGAGGTGCTGGTACCTTCATGTGCCTTCCTGGAGGTGCTGGCACCTTCATGTGCCTTCCTGGAGGTGCTGGCACCTTCATGTGCCTTCCTGGAGGTGCTGGCACCTTCATGTGCCTTCCTGGAGGTGCTGGCACCTTCATGTGCCTTCCTGGAGGTGCTGGCTCCTTCATTTGCCTTCCTGGAGGTGCTGGCACCTTAAGGTGCCTTCCTGAAGGTGCTGGCACTGCCTAAACTTCACACACACATACACAACATTTTTCAACATATAAAATTAATAAGATATGTTTTACTGTGTCCGCAGGTACGTGTGTACGACACCGCAGCTGCCGCAGCTTACCCGCAACAGTAAGCTTAACTCTCTCTCCTGCAACAGTAAGCTTAACTCTTTCTCCTGTTTAACCCTTTCTCTCTTACTATATATATATATATATATATATATATATATATATATATATATATATATATATATATATATATATATATATATATATATATATATATATATATATATATATATATATATATATATATATATATATATCACGCTGGGAAAGGCAGGTAAGTGATTGTGATCTTCTTATAAGAAATTAGGTTTCGGGACATCAGGATGGTGGGGGGTGGTAGGAGGGGGGGAGCGGAGGGGACGGGAAAAACTGGTTGACGAGTTAAACCATACCCCCGACCGGGATTGAACCCGCGGTCATAGAGTCTCAAAACTCCAGCCCGTCGCGTTGGCCACTAGACCAGCTAGCCACAATAAGATTCATCCAACTAGGTATATTTCTACACCATAGGAAAGTAGAAATATACCTAGTGTAGAAATATGCCTAGTTGGATGAATCTTATTGTGGCTAGCTGGTCTAGTGGCTAACGCGACGGGCTGGAGTTTTGAGACTCTATGACCGCGGGTTCAATCCCGGCCGGGGGTATGGTTTATTTGCAATCGTGTCATTACGATTTCTTGAGTCTGGTTGACGAGTTAGTGGTCGTTTCCAGGTGGACGACCTGTCGTAACATCAACCAAGTATTCAGTTTATTATTATTATTATTATTATTATTATTATTATTATTATTATTATTATTATTATTATTATTATTATTATTATTATTAACAAGCTATAATACGGATGGGGATTGAACTCGCGGCAGGTGAGTCGTAAAAGTCGAGGCCAGTGGTGGGTTCACTGCAGTAGGTTCCTCGGGGTTCACATTGTTGTGGTAGGTTCTCTCGTGTGTAGTTTAGGCTTTGTCTGTGAGGTTTAGTTGTCTGTGTAGGTCTATTGTTCTGATTTTCTAGGTGGGTGAGTGTGTCTAGTTGCAGAGACAGAGACTAGTAGTTAGCCTCGTAGTAACTTCTACAAGTTATATAGGAAAATATGGGAGTACATAAGAACATAAGAAGATAAGAAAGAAAGAACACTGCAACAGACCTACTGACCCATGCGGAGCAAGTCCATGTCCCCCCCCCCCGGATTAGACCAATGACCCCCTCCCCCGGATTAGCCCAATGACTCCCCCAGTCTGATCATCTCCACTCAAGGATGGAGCACTGCACCAGACCCAGCAGCACAAGCTAGTCAGGCCCACTCACACCCACCCACAGCCACTCATGTATTTATCTAACCTATTTTTAAAACTACACAACGTTTTAGCCTCAATAACTGTACTCGGGAGTTTGTTCCACTCATCCACAACGCTATTACCAAACCAGTGGTTTCCTATATCCTTCCTGAATCTGAATTTTTCCAACTTGAAACCATTGCTGCGAGTCCTGTCTTAGCTGGAAATTTTCAGCACGCAATTTACATCCCCTTTATTTATTCCTGTTTTCCATTTATACACCTCGATCATATCCCCCTAATTCTACGCCTTTCTAGAGAGTGCAGATTCAGGGCCCTCAGTCTATCCTCATAGGGAAGATTTCTGATACATGGGATCATCTTTGTCATCCTCCTCTGTACGTTTCCCAGAGCATTTATATCCATTCTGTAATACGGTGACCAGAACTGAGCAGCATAGTCTAAATGAGGCCTAACCAAGGATATATAGAGTTGAAGAACAACCTGAGGACTTCTATTATTTATACTTCTAGATATGAAGCCAAGAATTCTGTTAGCTTTATTGCGAACACTAATGCACTGTTGTCTTGGTTTTAAATTACTGCTAACCAGAACTCCTAAATCCTTTTCGCAATCAGTAGTATTAAGATCTACATTATTTAGTTTATATGTGGCATGGTTATTTAACTGTCCAACATTTAGAACTTCGCATTTGTCAATATTGAACTGCATCTGCCACTTCTCCGACCATTGCATCAGTCTATTCAAATCATCCTGGAGTGCTCTAGTGTCCTCATTAGAATGAATTGGACGGCCTATTTTGGTGTCATCAGCAAATTTGCTTATGTCTCTATTTATTCCCTCATCTATGTCGTTTATGCAAATTGTGAACAACAACGGGCCCAACACTGACCCCTGAGGAACACCGCTTGTGACGTGCCCCCAGTCTGATTTCTCCCCATTTATGCAAACTCTCTGCTGCCTATTTGTCAGCCATGCCTCTACCCAGGAAAAAATTTCTCCTCCTATTCCATGTGCTTTAAGTTTCCTCAATGAAAGTATATACGAGTATATGTATATACATGAAAGTATATTAGAGTACACGTAAAAGACAGAGTACATACTTTTCAAGTCGACCAAGTACAACTATCTAGTTCTATCTAAAGTAAATTGAGAATTGTCTTGTATTACCTATATGCTCTCGGCAAGGATAGGAAAACAGAAGGCTCTCTCCCTCCCCATCCACACCCACACACACACACACACAAACACACACACACACACACACTCACTCACACACACACACACACACACACACACACACACACACTCTGGCACGCATCTTGTATACTTTATTGAACGTTCATCATACAACCTCTTCTTGCATTCCCTCTGTACCAGCCAAACTGTTAGTTAGGTGAGGCGTGGTTGCAGAGACACTCCTGCCACGGTGATTCGCAGTCAGGTTGATACGTCAACCAATTTGGTGAGAGCTCGACTCCCACCGAATTGATGCTGTGTTTCCACAGGTGGCTGGAGGTAGGGGACTTTCACTAAGCCTGGGCGAGTGCAACACCTACTGGTCCGCCTTGCGTCAAGTGTAAAACCAATCGCTGTAAATGAACTCACTTGTCTCTCTCTGTCCCTCTCGCTTCATATATATTGTAAATATATACGACGGAGGGAATACATTGGTACTTAAGAACTACCTTTGTGTGTGTGTTTTTGCTTTCAGTTGCTTGAGGACTGCGCATGTGGGGATACTTGGTTTACGGTGAATATCGTGTACATGCCTTCGTGATACAAACGTTCACAAGAAAATAAAAGAATCCGAAGGGAAGAAAAGATTGCACTGTAGAGAGTGCCATTTTTGGTGTGTCGTTGACACAGTTTGCGTGGAGGTGGCACAGAGAGTGTGACACAGCTTAGAGTGCCAGGTAATATCCCCAGGGAACGCTAGAGAAGCCCCGTATAGGAAGGGTCTATTGAAGGCTCAATGCTAGCTATTAGGAAGCAGATGGCTGAGTCTTCACACTGTTATGGTCTCCAGGAAGGTGGAGACACAGCTGGTGTGTGTGTGTGTGATGGTTGTAGTGGTGCTGGTGATAGAGGTGGTGGTGCTGGTTGTGGTTGTTGACTTGTGTGGTAGGGGGGCTGTTGTTGTTGTTGCTTTTGTTGTGGTTGATCTCACATGAGATCAAAACATCCTCCCCCTCCCCAAACACACACACACATACACACACACACACACACACACACACACACACACACACACACACACACACACACACACTGTTCTCCCTGCCCCCACCCCCCACATCACAAACCCCACTGCCACAGCAGCTCCCTACGGGCACTCTGCCCTCACCCACCCACCACAAATCCCACCCACACCACAAACCCCCATAACCCCCCCAGGGCTCCCACCTCCAAACCCCAATATTCTCCCAGGTCCACCGTGATAGACAAGAAGCTGAAGGTGTGGTACACAAACGCAGATGGAATAGCAAATAAATACGAGGAATGGCACGAAAGAATCAACGAGAAGTCCCCAGACATCATAGCAGTTACAGAAACGAAACTCACTGAGACAATAACAGACGCGGTCTTCCCACCGGGATATCAGATCCTGAGGAAAGATAGGAGCAGAGGGGGAGGAGGGGTTGCACTGCTCATAAAAAACCGATGGAGTTTCGAAGAAATGGAGGGCATGGACGAGATTGGAGACAGGGACTACATAGCAGGCACAATTCAATCTGGGGAACATAAGGTAGTCATTGCTGTGATGTATAACCCACCACAGAACTGCAGGAGACCAAGGGAGGAATATGATGAGAACAACAGAGTGATGGTGGACACACTGGATGAGGTGGCACGAAGAGCTCAAACGTGCAGAGCAAAGTTACTGGTTATGGGTGATTTCAACCACAGGGAGATCGATTGGGAAAACCTGGAGCCTCGTGGGGGGTCCCGAAACATGGAGAGCCAAGATGATGGATGTGGTACTGGAAAACCTCATGCATCAACACATCAGGGACACTACCAGAGGGCGAGGGGAGGATGAACCAGTAAGACTGGACCTTGTGTTCACCCTGAGTAGCTCAGACATTGATGACATCACATATGAGAGGTCTCTCGGAGCTAGTGACCACGTAGTCCTGAGTTTTGATTGCATAGTAGAGTTACAGGTGGAGAGGGTAACAGGAGTCGAAGGGGAAAAGCCAAACTATAAAAAGGGGGACTACACAGGTATGAGGAACTTCCTGCGGGAGGTACAGTAGGACAGAGAACTGATAGGAAAGATAGTAAATGAAATGATGGAGTATGTAACAACAAAATGCAAGGAGGCAGAGGAAGGGTTTCTTCCCAAGGGCAACAGAAACAATGGAAAGACCAAAGTGAGTCCTTGGTTTACCCAAAGGTGCAGGAAGGCAAAAACTAAGTGCATTAGAGAATGGAAGAGGTACAGAAGGCAAAGGACCCAGGAAAACAAGGAGATCATCGAAGAGCCAGAAACGAATATGCACAGATAAGGAAGGAGGCCCAGCGACAGTACGAAAATGACATAGCATCGAAAGCCAAGTCTGACCCGAAACTGCTGTTTAGCCACATTAGGAGAAAGACCACAGTCAAAGACCAGGTGATCAGGCTGGGGAAAGAAGGTGGGGAACTCACAAGTAACGATCAAGAGATATGCGAGGAGCTCAACAGCAGATTTAAGGAAGTATTCACAGTGGAGACAGGAAGGACTCTGGGAAGACAGGACAGAGAGGGACACCAACAGGGAATAGACCAACAGGTGCTGGACGATATACACACAACTGAGGAGGAGGTGAAGAAGCTGCTAAGTGGCCTTGATACCTGAAAGGCAATGGGACGGGACAACATCTCCCCGTGGGTTCTCAGGGAGGGAGCAGATATACTGTGTGTGCCATTAACCACAATCTTCAACACATCCCTTGAAACTGGGCAACTACCTGAGGCATGGAAGAATGCAAATGTAGTTCCCATTTTTAAAAAAGGAGACAGAAAAGAGCCACTAAATTACAGACCAGTGTCACTGACCTGTATAGTATGCACAGTCATGGAAAAGATTATCAGGAGGAGAGTGTTGGAGCACCTGTAATGGAACAAGATTATAAACGATAACCAGCACGGATTCATGGAAGGCAAATCCTGTGTCACAAACCTTCTGGAGTTCTATGATAAAGTTACAGAAGTGCGACACGAGAGAGAGGGGTGGGTTGATTGCATTTTCTTGGACTGCAAGAAGGCCTTCGACACAGTTCCTCACAAGAGACTAGAGCAGAAACTAGAGAATCAGGCGCGTATAACAGGAAGGGCACTGCAATGGATCAGAGAATACCTGACAGGGAGGCAACAACGAGTCATGGTACGGGATGAGGTATCACAGTGGGCACCTGCGACGAGCGGGGTTCCACAGGGGTCGGTCCTAGGACCAGTGCTATTTCTGGGCCAGGCAGGACTCCAAAGAGACCTGGACAGGCTGGACACGTGGTCCAGCAACTGGCTTGTCGAATTCAACCCTGCCAAGTGCAAAGTCATGAAGATCGGAGAAGGGCAAAGAAGACCACAGACAGAGTATACACTAGGTGACCAAGGACTGCAAACCTCGCTCAAGGAGAAAGATCTTGGGGTGACCATAACACCGAGCATGTCTCCGGAGGCACACGTCAACCAGATAACTGCTGCAGCATACGGGCGCCTGGCACACCTGAGAATAGTGTTCCGATACCTTAGTAAGGAATCGTTCAAGACACTGTACACTGTGTACATCAGGCCCATACTGGAGTATGTAGCACCAGTTTGGAACCCACACCTGGTCATACACGTCAAGAAATTAGAGAAAGTGCAAAGGTTTGCAAGAAGGCTAGTTCCAGAGATAAGGAGAATGTCGTACGAAGAAAGGTTGAGGGAAATCGGACTGACGACACTGGTGGACAGGCGGGTCAGGGGAGACATGATAACGACATACAAAATACTGCGTGGAATAGATAAGGTAGACAGAGACCGGTTGTTCCAGAGAGGGGACACAGAAACAAGGGGTCACAATTGGAAGCTGAAGAATCAAACGAGTCATAGGGATGTTAGGAAGTATTTCTTCAGTCACAGAGTCGTCAGGAAGTGGAATAACCTAAAAAGTGATGTAGTGGAGGCAGGAACCATACATAGCTTTAAGACGAGGTATGACAAATCTCTGGAAGCAGAGAGAGAGAGAGGACCTAGTTGCGATCAGTAAAGAGGCGGGGGCCAGGAGCTGTGTAGCGACCCCTGCAACCACAATTAGGTGAGTACACACACACACATATACATACACACACACACACACACACACACACACACACACACACACACACACACACACACACACACAAACACACACACACACACACACACACACGCACACACACACACATACACATACACACACACACACATACACACATATACACACACACACATATACACACACACACATACACACACACACACACAAACACACATATACACACACACACACACACACACACACACACACACACACACACACACACACACACACACACACACACACACACACACACACACACACACATGGTACGTAATGATGTATCACAGTGGGCACCTGTGACGAGCGGGGTCCCACAGGGGTCGGTCCTAGGACCAGTGCTATTTTTGTTATATGTGAACGACATGATGGAAGGGTTAGACTCAGAAGTGTCCCTGTTTGCAGATGATGCGAAGTTAATGAGGAGAATTAAATCTGATGAGGACCAGGTAGGACTTCAAAGAGACCTGGACAGACTGGACACCTGGACCAGCGAATGGCTTCTCGAATTTAATCCTGCCAAATGCAAAGTCATGAAGATAGGGGAAGGGCACAGAAGACCACAGACAGAGTATGGGCTAGGTGGCCAAAGACTGCAAACCTCACTCAAGGAGAAAGATCTTGGGGTGAGTATAACACCGAACATGTCTCCGGAAGCACACATCAATCAGATAACTGCTGCAGCATATGGGCGCCTGGCAAACCTGAGAACAGCATTCCGATACCTTAGTAAGGAATCGTTCAAGACACTGTACACCGTATATGTCAGGCCCATACTGGAGTATGCAGCACCTGTTTGGAACCCGCACTTGATAAAGCACGTCAAGAAACTAGAGAAAGTACAAAGGTTTGCGACAAGGTTAGTTCCAGAGCTAAGGGGAATGTCCTATGAAGAAAGATTAAGGGAAATCGGCCTGACGACACTGGAGGACAGGAGGGTCAGGGGAGACATGATAACGACATATAAAATACTGCGTGGAATAGACAAGGTGGACAAAGACAGGATGTTCCAGGGAGGGGACACAGAAACAAGAGGCCACAATTGGAAGTTGAAGACACAAATGAGTCAGAGAGATATTAGGAAGTATTTCTTCAGTCACAGAGTTGTAAGGCAGTGGAATAGCCTAGAAAATGACGTAGTGGAGGCAGGAACCATACACAGTTTTAAGACGAGGTTTGATAAAGCTCATGGAGCGGGGAGAGAGAGGGCCCAGTAGCAACCGGTGAAGAGGCGGGGCCAGGAGCTAAGACTTGACCCCTGCAACCACAAATAGGTGAGTACAAATAGATGAGTACACACACACACACACACACACACACACACACACACTGACGCTACACAGGACTGTTCAGCATCACAGCTGTCTGCTGTCACTGTGACAGCAGACAGCTTGCAGAAGATCTTACTCACTGATATTCACTTTACGCCGCCCTTTGAAGTTGCTTTCGTAATTGTGATCCCTATCAGCTACACCAAACTCATTAAGGCTGCAATTCGCCTGTATTCTAACATCTAGTGGACCTTACTGATTAAAATGGGGATTAATGTAACCCGAGATACTCACCTCTCGGTGGTAGTACCATGGTGTACATGGTATACCTGGAGGGTGTTCCGGGGATCAACGCCCCCGCGGCCAAGTCTGTGACCAGTCCTCCTGGTGGATCAAGACCTGATCAACCAGGCTGTTACTCCTGGCCGCACGTAAACAGACGTACAAGCTACAGTGCACCTGGTCAGGTACTGACTTTAGGTGTCTGTCAGTGTCTTCTTTAAGACAGCCAAGGGTCTATTGGTAATCCCCCTTATGTATGCTGGGAGGCAGTTGAACTGTCTTGGGCCCCTGACACTTATTGTGTTGTCTCTTTGCGTATTCGTGGCGCCCCAGCTTTTCACTGGGGGGGGGGGAGGAGGATGTTGCACCGCTCGCCGAGATTTTCCTTTCGTTGGAAGTGATTTCAGTGTATAGATTTGGGACTAGTCCCTCTAGGATTTTTCCAAGTGTATATTGTCATGTATCTTTCTCGCCTGCGTTCCAAGGAGTACAGGTCAAGAGACTTAAGCCGTTCCCAGTAATTTAGGTGCCTTTTCGTATTTATACGTGCCGTGAAAGATCTCTGTATATTCTCAAGGTCTGCAGTTTTGCCTGCCTTGAAAGGGGCTGTAAGTGTACAGCATTATTCTAGCCTAGAGAGAACAAGTGATTTGAAGACAATCATCATTCGCTTGGCGTCCCTAGTTTTGAGTGTTCTCGTTATCCATTCTTTCATTTTCCTAGCAGATGTGGTAGATACATTGTTGTGATCATTGAAAGTGAGATTCTCTGACATTATCACTCCCAGGTCCTTCACATTAGTTTTTTTCGCTCAGTCTTGTGGATTTGGTTTATACTCCGGTCCAGTTCTTATTTCTTCGAGTTTTCCACAGTGGAGTAATTGAAATTTGTCTTCATTGACCTTCATATTGTTTTCTGAAGCCCATTTCAAGATTTGGTTTATGTCCGCCTGGAGATCTGCAGTGTCCTCGATGGATGACACTGTCATGCAAATTCGGGTGTCATCAGCGAAGGACGCGGTGCTGTCGTTTACATCTCTGTCTATTTCGTATATGAGGATGAGGAACAGAATGGGGGCGAGTACTGTTCCTTGTGGAACAGAGCTTTTCACCGTAGCCGTCTCAGACTTTACTCTGTTGACTACTACTCTTTGTGTTCTTTCGTTAGGAAATTATAGATCCATCTACTAGCTTTTCCTGTTATTCCTTTATTACGCATTTTGTGCGCTATTACACCGTGGTCACACTTGTCGAAGTCTTTCACAAAGTCTGCGTATACTACATCTGTATTTTGTTTGTCCTCCAGTGCATGCAAGACCATGTCATAGTGGTCCAGTAGTTGTGAGAGGCAGGAGCGACCATCCAAGACCATGTCATAGTGGTCCAGTAGTTGTGAGAGGCAGGAGCGACCATCCAAGACTATGTCATAGTGGTCCAGTAGTTGTGAGAGGCAGGAGTGAACATCGAAGACCATGTCATAGTGGTCCAGTAGTTGTGAGAGGCAGGAGCGACCATCCAAGACGATGTCATAGTGGTCCAGTAGTTGTGAGAGGCAGGAGTGACCATCGAAGACCATGTCATAGTGGTCCAGTAGTTGTGAGAGGCAGGAGCGACCATCCAAGACGATGTCATAGTGGTCCAGTAGTTGTGAGAGGCAGGAGTGACCATCGAAGACCATGTCATAGTGGTCCAGTAGTTGTGAGAGGCAGGAGCGACCATCCAAGACGATGTCATAGTGGTCCAGTAGTTGTGAGAGGCAGGAGCGACCTCCTTGGTGTACTTAGTGGTACCTTTGTGTGCGTGGTGGCACCCTGGTGTAGGTGGAAAGTATACATGGTACTTCCACCGACCCACCTCTTCGTTGCATACTCCAAAATACCCATACCTGCCCACATACCTGCCCACATATCTGCCCACATACCCACACCCGTCGACCTTCGCCCCCTCCTCCCTCTCCCCCCCCCCACAAAATCATCCTTTACATGCAGACTACACCCACGCCCACGCCCACGCCCACCTCCTAGCAGCATTATCAGCTCCTTTGTTACGTGACAGGGGCATGCCTTGGCCCTCTGCCCCCTACACAGTTAAGCCACTCAGAGAAAGAAGCCAACCACTCCCTGGCAACAATTCACCCTAAACTCAGCCTCCCTCACTGGTATTATTTGCTGTTACACATTTGCATATTGCTGTCTTTGGGTACACCAGAGAACATCCAGACGGTGGAGAGAGAGAGAGAGAGAGACAGTGAGGGAGAGACAGGGAAGGAGAGGGAGGAGAAGAGGAGGGAGATGAATGGGAAGGGAGTGTTGGTGACGAAGAGTGAGAGTGAGAGAGAAAAGAGGGAGAAGAGGGAGATAAATGGGAAGAAAAGGAGGGAAGGAGACAGAGGGGGAAAGGAAGAGCGAGAGGGAGGGAGGGAGGGAGGGAGGGAGGGAGGGAGGGAGGGAATTGTACCCTGGCTGTATAGCATCAGGTGTCTGAGTTTTTGCATGGGTGGAGTGGGCGTGGGTTACAGACCCAGGTTACATGGGTGGGGTGGGCGTTGGTTACTTACCTGGGTTACTTGTGTGGGGTGGGCGTGGGTTACATACCCAGGTTGCATGGGTGGAGTGGGCGTTGGTTACTTACCTGGGTTACTTGTGTGGGGTGGGCGTGGGTTACATACCCAGGTTACATGGGTGGGGTGGGCGTGGGTTACATACCCAGGTTACATGGGTGTGGTGGGCGTGGGTTACACACCCAGGTTACATGGGTGGGGTGGGCGTGGGTTACATACCCAGGTTACATGGGTGGGGTGGGCGTGGGTTACATACCCAGGTTACATGGGTGGGGTGAGCGTGAGTTACGTACCCAGGTTACATGGGTGGGGTGGGCGTGGGTTACATACCATGTTACATGGGTGGGGTGGGCGTGGGTTACATACCCAGGTTACATGGGTGGGGTGGGCGTGAGTTACATACCAGGTTACATGGGTGGGGTGGGCGTGAGTTACATACCCAGGTTACATGGGTGGGGTGGGCGTGAGTTACATACCAAGGTTACATGGGTGGGGTGGGCGTGAGTTACATACCCAGGTTTCATGGGTGGGGTGGGCGTGAGTTACATACCCAGGTTACATGGGTGGGGTGGGCGTGAGTTACATACCCAGGTTACATGGGTGGGGTGGGCGTGAGTTACATACCCAGGTTACATGGGTGGGGTGAGTATGAGTTACATACCCAGGTTACATGGGTGGGGTGGGCGTGAGTTACATACCCGGGTTACATGGGTGGGGTGGGCGTGAGTTACATACCCAGGTTACATGGGTGGGGTGGGCGTGAGTTACATACCCAGGTTACATGGGTGGGGTGGGCGTGAGTTACATACCCAGGTTACATGGGTGGGGTGGGCGTGAGTTACATACCCAGGTTACATGGGTGGAGTGGGCGTGAGTTACATACCCAGGTTACATGGGTGGGGTGGGCGTGAGTTACATACCCAGGTTACATGGGTGGGGTGGGCGTGAGTTACATACCCATGTTACATGGGTGGGGTGAGCGTGGGTTACATACCCAGGTTACATGGGTGGGGTGAGCGTGAGTTACATACCCAGGTTACATGGGTGGGGTGGGCGTGAGTTACATACCCAGGTTACATTGGTGGGGTGGGCGTGAGTTACATACCCAGGTTACATGGGTAAGGTGGGCGTGAGTTACATACCCAGGTTACATGGGTGGGGTGGGCGTGGGTTACATACCCAGGTTACATGGGTGGGGTGGGCGTGAGTTACATACCCAGGTTACATGGGTGGGGTGGGCGTGGGTTACATACCCAGGTTACATGGGTGGGGTGAGCGTGAGTTACATACCCAGGTTACATGGGTGGGGTGGGCGTGGGTTACATACCCAGCTTACTTGGGTGGGGTGGGCGTGGGTTACATACCCAGGTTACATGGGTGGGGTGGGCCTGGGTTACATACCCAGGTTACTTGGGGGTGGGGTGGGCGTGTGTTACATACCCAGGTTACATGGGTGGGGTGGGCCTGGGTTACATACCCAGGTTAGTTGGGTGGGGGGGGCGTGGGTTACATACCCAGGTTACTTGGGTGGGGTGGGCGTGGGTTACATACCCAGGTTACATGGGTGGGGTGGGCGTTGGTTACTTACCTGGGTTACTTGTGTGGGGTGGGCGTGGGTTACATACCCAGGTTACATGGGTGGGGTGGGCGTGGGTTACATACCCAGGTTACTTGTGTTGGGTGGGCGTGGGTTACATAACCAGGTTACATGGGTGGGGTGAGCGTGAGTTACATACCCAGGTTACATGGGTGGGGTGGGCGTGGGTTACATACCCAGGTTACTTGTGTAAGGTGGGCGTGGGTTACATACCCAGGTTACATGGGTGGGGTGAGCGTGAGTTACATACCCAGGTTACATGGGTGGGGTGGGCGTGGGTTACATACCCAGGTTACATGGGTGGGGTGGGCGTGGGACACATACCCAGGTTACATGGGTGGGGTGAGCGTGAGTTACATACCCAGGTTACATGGGTGGGGTGAGCGTGGGTTACATACCCAGGTTACATGGGTGGGGTGGGCGTGGGTTACATACCCAGGTTACATGGGTGGGGTGAGCGTGAGTTACATACCCAGGTTACATGGGTGGGGTGAGCGTGAGTTACATACCCAGGTTACATGGGTGGGGTGGGCGTGGGTTACATACCCAGGTTACATGGGTAGACAAGTCTGGCTACACGGTGCAACACTTCCTGACATACAACTAAGTCATTTAGTAACGCTGACATCTTTACGGACCGGGACCCAGCTGCACCAGACCAGACTGGATCAACTCTTTGAGCTCTTCGACTTCCTCTTCGCTAAGAGAATGCTGAGTTGAACCTGTGCGACTACTCTCTGCATGCCAGGCAAGTGTTCAAATGCAGGACTGAACTTCTGAACAGTCAAAGGCCGGAACGAAGCAATGAAAGGCTTACAGTCTGCCAGGATACGTACTGGCTCACAGTCTGCCAGGATACGTACTGGCTCACAGTCTGCCAGGATACGTACTGGCTCACAGTCTGCCAGGATACGTACTGGCTCACAGTCTGCCAGGATACGTACTGGCTCACAGTCTGCCAGGATACGTACTGGCTCACAGTCTGCCAGGATACGCACTGGCTCACAGTCTGCCAGGATACGTACTGGCTCACAGTCTGCCAGGATACGTACTGGCTCACAGTCTGCCTGGATACGTACTGGCTCACAGTCTGCCAGGATACGTACTGGCTCACAGTCTGCCAGGATACGTACTGGCTCACAGTCTGCCAGGATACGTACTGGCTCACAGTCTGCCAGGATACGTACTGGCTCACAGTCTGCCAGGATACGTACTGGCTCACAGTCTGCCAGGATACGTACTGGCTCACAGTCTGCCAGGATACGTACTGGCTCACAGTCTGCCAGGATACGTACTGGCTCACAGTCTGCCAGGATACGTACTGGCTCACAGTCTGCCAGGATACGTACTGGCTCACAGTCTGCCAGGATACATACTGGCTCACAGTCTGCCAGGATACGTACTGGCTCACAGTCTGCCAGGATACGTACTGGCTCACAGTCTGCCAGGATACGTACTGGCTCACAGTCTGCCAGGATACGTACTGGCTCACAGTCTGCCAGGATACGTACTGGCTCACAGTCTGCCAGGATACGTACTGGCTCACAGTCTGCCAGGATACGTACTGGCTCACAGTCTGCCAGGATACGTACTGGCTCACAGTCTGCCAGGATACGTACTGGCTCACAGTCTGCCAGGATACGTACTGGCTCACAGTCTGCCAGGATACGTACTGGCTCACAGTCTGCCAGGATACGTACTGGCTCACAGTCTGCCAGGATACGTACTGGCTCACAGTCTGCCAGGATACGTACTGGCTCACAGTCTGCCAGGATACGTACTGGCTCACAGTCTGCCAGGATACGTACTGGCTCACAGTCTGCCAGGATACGTACTGGCTCACAGTCTGCCAGGATACGTACTGGCTCACAGTCTGCCAGGATACGTACTGGCTCACAGTCTGCCAGGATACGTACTGGCTCACAGTCTGCCAGGATACGTACTGGCTCACAGTCTGCCAGGATACGTACTGGCTCACAGTCTGACAGGATACGTACTGGCTCACAGTCTGCCAGGATACGTACTGGCTCACAGTCTGCCAGGATACGTACTGGCTCACAGTCTGCCAGGATACGTACTGGCTCACAGTCTGCCAGGATACGTACTGGCTCACAGTCTGCCAGGATACGTACTGGCTCACAGTCTGCCAGGATACGTACTGGCTCACAGTCTGCCAGGATACGTACTGGCTCACAGTCTGCCAGGATACGTACTGGCTCACAGTCTGCCAGGATACGTACTGGCTCACAGTCTGCCAGGATACGTACTGGCTCACAGTCTGCCAGGATACGTACTGGCTCACAGTCTGCCAGGATACGTACTGGCTCACAGTCTGCCAGGATACGTACTGGCTCACAGTCTGCCAGGATACGTACTGGCTCACAGTCTGCCAGGATACGCACTGGCTCACAGTCTGCCAGGATACGTACTGGCTCACAGTCTGCCAGGATACGTACTGGCTCACAGTCTGCCAGGATACGTACTGGCTCACAGTCTGCCAGGATACGTACTGGCTCACAGTCTGCCAGGATACGTACTGGGTACTCGTTGATAACCTCAGGATGATGCTTTTAAAAGACTTTACGTTGATGTTTCTTTCTCTATGATGGAGTAATTCCTTTCTGTCTTAGTCAAGAAGATATTGGCCTTGGTAGTGAGATTATATTGGTCATCTTTCTTCTGCAGTGGGACGACTTCTGACACAATTCCACTGGTGTCTTGAGGGATTAAGAGGTCGCAATACCGTGGCTGGAACAAGTCATCATGGACGTGCTCTTGGGAGAGGAGTCTAATGACGAGGTTTCCGTCCTTCCAGAGACCATCGTCAAGTCACACTGATGTTTTTTAGTCAGGTTGAATGTTATCGTAAAGTCTCAACAGGAGTTGAGATCAGCCTTTTTCTAAGGTGTTTTTAATGCTCCTTCCTGACGGAATGTCCCAACGGAAGGAGCGCCCTTTTTCAGCCTTTCAGGGAGTAGCAGTAGAAGAATAGTTGGCAATAGTGAACTTTAAGTATCTTACATAATCAGCGGTGTGTGAAAATGGAACAGTTTCCACAGCAGTTGCTGTAGTTTTATTAGTGGTACCACCTCTACTTCAGTAAGAAACTGGATTTCCCTCTTTAGAACATGACTCCTGGAGATCTTAGGCTAGGTTATGTAAGATTTGTTAGGAAACAGGACAAGTGTTTCCTGACGCGGGTCTTAGTTATACGATGACCCGCCGCTAGAGTTTTTGGTCATCTGACCAAGACCTTCCGCCGGCTTACCGGTTCACCCTTTTAAAAAATATGCTTATGATTATAACCATTTCATATCTGGAGATCTTTATTTTCAAATTAGCTCGGTTAAGTTTGCTCAGTGTTAAGTCCATTATCCCAGAGGTCAGCTGGCATTTTTGTTACCAACCAGGGAAGGACGTGAGCTAGGGTGCTCTGTCTCCACAAACACACAGCCTCGCTCACATGTCTAATTACACAATGTCGTTTTTGGGATTCAGAATTTCTGGTCATTGTCTTGTGTTTGCAGTCTATATCCATAGTGTGGACTCTTGTTTTGTGAAAGCCTTGGCGATCTGTGCACTGTTGTGTGTGCTGAACCAACGATCATATAGTACTATAAAGTGTGGACTTTGTCGTTTAAACTACATAGTTGACTGCAGTGCATTGCAGTGATGTATAATCCACCACAGAACTGCAGGAGGCCAAGAGAGGAATATGAGAGAGCAACAGAGCAATGGTGGACACACTTGCTGAGGTGGCAAGAAGAGCTCACTCCAGCAGAGCAAAGTTGCTGGTTATGGGGGATTTCAACCACAGGGAGATTGACTGGGAAAACCTGGAGCCACATGGGGGTCCCGAAACATGGAGAGCCAGGATGTTAGATGTGGTGCTGGAAAACCTCATGCACCAACATGTTAAGGACACTACCAGAGTGAGAGGGGAGGATGAACCAGCAAGATTGGACCTTGTGTTCACCCTGGGCAGCTCAGATATTGAGGACATCAAGTATGAGAGTCCCCTAGGAGCTAGCGACCACGTGGTTCTGTGCTTTGAATACATAGAGCTGCAAGTGGAGAGAATAACAGGAGTTGAATGGGAAAAGCCTGACTATAAAAGAGGGGACTACATAGGGTTGAAGAACTTCCTGCAGGAGGTCCAGTGGGACAGAGAACTGGCAGGAAAGCCAGTAAATGAAATGATGGAATATGTAACAACAAAATGCAAGGAGGCAGTGGAAAGGTTTATTCCCAAGGGCAACAGTAACAACGGGAAGACCAGAACGAGCCCCTGGTTTACCCGACGGTGTAAGGAGGCAAAAACAAAATGCAATAGAGAATGGAAAAAGTACAGAAGGCAGAGAACACACGAAAATAGGGAGATCAGTCGCAGAGCCAGGAACGAGTACGCACAGGTAAGGAGGGAGGCCCAGCGACAGTATGAAAATGACATAGCATCG
>NC_091322.1:18266337-18346337 GCF_038502225.1 Cherax quadricarinatus
GGTTGAATGTCGTGGGCAGCAACCAGGTACCTGGGAGTTGGTTGAGTGTTGTCGGCAGCAACCAGGTACCTGGAAGTTGGTTGACTGTAGTTGGATGCAACCAGGTACCTGGGAGTTGGTTGAGTGTCGTGGGCAGCAACCAGGTACCTGGGAGTTGGTTGAGTGTTGTGAGCAGCAACCAGGTACCTGGGAGTTGGTTGAGTGTCGTGGGCAGCAACCAGGTACCTGGGAGTTGGTTGAGTGTCGTGGGCAGCAACCAGGTACCTGGGAGTTGGTTAAGTGTCGTGGGTAGCAACCAGGTACCTGAAAGTTGGCTGAGTGTCGTGGACAGCAACCAGGTACCTGGAAGTTGGTTGAGTGTTGTGGACAGCAACAACCTCGGTGGAAAAATTAAATGTTTGAGTTGAGGAAGCTGTGCAGAGCACCTGATTCATGTTGTCAACATGACTGTACCGCTTGACTGGAACATGAGCACCGAGAGGACGCCTGGGTTGGCAACCATGTGGCTTAGTGCCAGACGTAAGACGAGATGCGAGGTTTTGTTATGGTTGAAGATACAGGAAGCAACGAATTTTGTGAGAGAGAGAGAGAGAAAAAAAAGAGAGAGACTGAGAGAGAGGGAGAGAGAGAGAGAGAGAGAGAGAGAGAGAGAGAGAGAGAGAGAGAGAGAGAGAGAGAGAGAGAGAGAGAGAGAGAGAGAATGCAGGTCTAAATGAGGCTAAGATTCAATAAGACAAGAGCTTTTATTGAGAGAGGTAAATGAGATTTCGTTCACATGCTGTAAGAACGTTCACTGTATGTGAACGAAACGTCGTCTACCTCTATAATTAAAAAAGACCTGTTTCTTTAAGCTTTTGTTTCACTATATGTCGGCTGTTGCCACAATATCACAAGTCTAAATGAGATACGACGGGATATCAAGTGGACGGATCACAGGGGGTCGATGGACTAACAGTGCTTACGTCAGGCAAACGATAGACTAAATGTTTACGTCAGGCAAACATAAGTTAGACAAAAGCTATAAACACTAGAGGCAAACAGCAACTATAAGATAAAAAGAGTAAGAAGACCGGTGGAGAAATTCTGGTAAGAGATGTGCAGTAATATTAGTAGAATTACCGAGAATATGTTAGGTAAAAGGACACAAGTACACCTAATGCGACATTTTTATTGTGGCAACGTTTCGCGCTCCAGGAGTTTTGTCCTTTTATTCGTAAGAGAACCCAAGCATGACTCCTGCAGTGAAGAGTCAATAACGAAGGTGGCAGTGGTGGCCATGTTTACAAAGCTGGAAGTGGGAGGAGGCTGGTGTTTATTATCCAGGGACTGAAGAATGGAGTAGGTGAAGACGATGATGAATCAGGAAGAGACAGACAATACATAATGAGGAACAAATGGAGAGGAAACTAATGTAGAGAAGAAGGCAGTAAGGTGCTACAAGATACACTACGGTAGAACTGTAGTTTGCTCATGCTGTGAGTACTACATTAGAGGGCAGTGTTTTGAGTACATAAATCACCATCATATTGGAGTACTTTTCACGAGGACAGGATGACGTGATGAATCCAGAACTGAAATTCTTGAAATGTAATGACAAAATAATCACACGAGTGAGGCGTGGTCTTTAACCGAGTTTCGGGAGCGGTGACCCCCTCCTTCCTCGACGTGAGCTTCAGGTATCATTTTAGGTGAGAGAGAGAGAGAGAGAGAGAGAGAGAGAGAGAGAGAGAGAAATGAGCACACTAGAGGTAATTACAAGAGCCAGTCGAGGAACAACACACGTTTAATGAGGGTAAGGATCGGAGGTTTAATGGTCAATAATGACAACACTTCCCTCCCCCTGCCCTCTCTGTCTGGTGTGTTTTTTTTTTTTTTTTTTTTTTTTTTTTTTTTTTTTTTTTTTTTTTTTTTGACACAGGGTTTGACAAGGTTAAGGATCCCTAGCTTTATTGGCAAGCTAAGAGCTGTTACCTACATCAGCTCATTTGAAAGCATTTTTATTGTTATGAGACATACAAGTAGGGAACAGGATGAAGTTGGAGCCATCTGTGGGCCAGCATTTTCATTTGATCAACTGACTTTATCTCGTTGACATCATTATCCTGTACGAATGTGTTCCATACTCGAGTCATCCTGGGTATATATGATCTCAGATGGAGTGATGTTCTGGAGAAGGGTACAGCCAGAGTGAAGTTGCTGCTTTCTGCCCGTCTTGTGGCATAAAAGCTCGTTTCACGCTATCCTCGAAGTGGATCCAAGTGTGGTACTTTGACAATATTGGCCTTGTACATAACAGTAAGGCCACCCACATCCCTCCTGTGTTGAAGGCTCTGCTGAAATGACAGATCTATCCAGGATGGGTCCAGGCGAGAGATGAGACGTCTTGCTCTGTTCTCTACTCTGTCAAGCAGTAACAGATGAGAGGGGGGGGGCAGGCAAACCAAGAAAGTGGAGCATACTCAAGGTGTGAGCGTACTTGTGCCTCGTACAGAATCTTGCAACCCCTACTGTCAAGCAGATGCGAAATACGGCGAAGTGCTGTAAGCTTCCTGGCTGCCTTGTTTGCAAGATTTACAACATGGTTCTTCATGATTAGTTTGGAGTCGAATTTCACCCCAAGGATATCAACTTCTTCTCCAGGTGCCAACACCCTCCCATTCATCCTTACTACTGCACCAGCATTACCATCATGGTGCCTAGAGACGATCATCATTTGCGCTTTCTCACGTGCAAATGTTACTTGCCATCTATTTCCCCAAGCTGATATAGCTCTCAGCTGGCGATTGATGTAGCTTAGAGCAGCTGGCATTTCTTCTCTTGGATAAGTGAATGTCAGTGTACAGTCGTCTGCATATGCATGTGATTCTGGGATGAGATGAAGAAGGTCGTTGAAGTAGACATTCCATAACAATGGTACCAGCACGCTTCCTTGTGGAACACTTGCCCCAATAGGATGTCTTGCTGATTCCGTTCCATTGAGAACTACACTTAGAGATCTACCATGAAGGTAATCACTGAGGAGACATAGCGTAGAGCCTGCAATTCCCAGTGCTTGAAGTTTTGCTAAGAGGCCCTGGTGCCACACCCGGTCGAAAGCGCCAGCAATGTCCAGTGCTACCACACAGCTGACTTTGGATTCATTCAGTGACTGGTGCCACTTAGTGGAGAGGTTTAACAACAGATCAGCAGCAGAGTAACCTTTCCTGAAGCCATATTGACGATCACAAAGTAGTGAGTGGTAGTCAAAAAACTCTGTCATTTGTCTTGAGATCATTGTCTCAAGGATCTTACCAGTGATTGACAGGAGTGACACTGGTCTGTAGTTGCTGATTTCTGTTCTGCTCTTCTTTTTGTGAACAGGGACTACATTTGCCTCTTTCCATAGAGAGGGCCATTTACACTGTACTAGGCAGTGCTGAAAGATGTGAGTTAGAGGTGCTGCTAGCTGATCTGCACATCTCTCTCTCTCTCTCTCTCTCTCTCTCTCTCTCTCTCTCTCTCTCTCTCTCTCTCTCTCTCTCTCTCTCTCTCTCTCTCTCTCTCTCTCTCTCTCTCTCTCTCTGGACACAAAGGGATAACTCCCCCCTACCTAACGCATTCCTCCCACACCCCTCAACCCTTTCCTCCCCAATTCATGCCAAACTACCCACCCACGAGCTCTCTAAATTCAACCTCAGACCCTCTCCCACTACCCAGTCAAAGTCTCATGTCCGCGGCCAACCCTTCAGACTCGAAAACGAGAAGAGACAAAATAGCAATTCTTACCTCGTAAAATAAAACTAAGACTCAATCTTTCCCTTTCAGAATCATTGAATATAAACAAAATTGTCCAATAAGTTTGAGGGAGAGATTTAGATTTAGATTTTGCCGTAGAAGCATCTAGCTTATTATACACCCTCTGTCCATCTTGTGAACGGTAGTGGCTACTTTAGAATATAAGAACATTGAGAGGAGCAAAGAAGCAGGCCTACTGGCCTATATCCATCCTGTGGAATGTAATGGCTATTTTATTGTGCTCCCCATAATCCCACTGTTCGGTTCGTAGTGCACTCAGCTTACATATTGAAGATCTGTGGTTCGATCTCCGGCATGGGTGGAAAAGTTGGGCATGTTCCCTTAAACCAGTGCAACCCCTGTTCTCTTAACAGTAAGTAGGTACCTGGGTGCTAGTCGAGTGTTGTGGGTGTACCTTAGACAGAACAAGGCTTTGAAATGACCCGAAGTAAGATAACAGCTTTTAGCCAATAAAACTAATGTGTAAAAAAATCATCTTATGGGTGTATTTGTGGCGATATAGACCATTGTGTGGTCTACACTTCATCCATAATACTTCCTTAAAACGACATCTGTGTCTCATTACTACTATTAAATTTAGATTGCCAGTTCTTTAGATGGGAATTATGTCAGCTATGTTGAGTTCTATATCACCAAGTTACGGCGAAGAAGCAAGAGGCACATCAGATACATCAGCAGTGTGCTGCTACCCATTTATGTATGATAATTACACACTGAGAACAAAAGCCAGTAATGTTTTCCTAACGTAATCCATCACGCAGGTGAAGGTGTTGTATTCCGTCAGCCTGAGCTGGCAGACTTCAGTGGGACAATGAGGGTGTCGTCAAGTATTCCAGTAGAGGTTCATCAGTTACGGCAGCTTCAAAGGTTTCCTTCCAGTAGATCTGGAGTTTCTATCACTGGGGAGCTGCCATCTCTCAGCATAGCCTGTCCCATGCAGAAGAATTAGACACATCTGCAACATCTGGGTGTTTTTATTTATAGACATTTCGCCATCCAGTGGTTTTATCAATACAATACAAGGACATAATGTGAAGAAAGTAGAACTATATACAAAAGATGAGGCAATCAGTCCCTCAGTCTTGGAGTTGGTGAAGACCACCGCAGTCTTGAAGAATCTGAAGCACAGGCAGGAAGATTGGAGCTTATATACTGGAGCCAGATGAGGGACGTGGAGCAGACGAAGACATTGTCACTGGTAGGAGGGATTACCCAGACTGAGGGACCGATTGCCTCGTCTTTTATATACAGTTCTACTTTCTTAACTTTATGTCCTTGTATTGTATTGATAAAGCGACTGGATGGCGAAACATCTACAAATAAAGATACCCAGATGTTGCACATGTGTCTAATTCTTCATCTTGTCGGTGTTGTGTTCCATTCATGTACAACATTGTCTCATACACAGGAGAAATGGAATTTTTATGAAGATATGTCTATCGTCCCAGAGCCAGGGCAAGAGAAATTTTGCACGCAAGACAGAGGAAAGAAAAAACAATGTGAGAAGAAGAGAAATGTGACTGTTACACGATAATCAACAACAGTACTGTGTGCTGGGGGATGTAGCACAGTGTACCGGAAGCTGGCGGCACAGTGTATTGAAGGGCATGTAGCGCAACGTACTGGAGGTATGAAAGACAAATTAACTCCGGAAACCGATGCCAAAGTCTTTAATAATGTAATTAGAGATTTAGCTGGAGAATCATCGTGAGCAGAACTGTGCGAGAGTGGTCAATGGTCGCTTATGTATCTCGCTAGCTTCCTGGAGGTCCGTCTCACGCTACACATTTAACCCGTGTAAGTCGTTCAGCGTAAAGGGTGGGGTACAGGGCTTGATCCTCCGTGGGCTAATAGCGAATCAGTTGAGTGTAGTGTCGGGCAGGTGACGCTGTGTTCAAGGGACGGACCTGAGGCGTCATAACAGGAACTAACTACCGGGAGGAGCCCTGAGCCGCACGAGAGTGTAACTGGGAACTCGGTCTAGATAATAGGACCGTTCAGACTCGAACAGTGGTGTTTCTTCGAGTCGCTGGCTGGTACAAGCAAGCTTGGAGCCTCGTCAAGCAGGCGGTGTGAGAGAGCTGTGCAGTGATACAGCGTGATATTCAAGGGTACCTAGTGTTGACACCAGTGCTGTAGGTGTGGAAGATTCAGTCACAGGCTGGATTAGGAGCTGTTATACGCACACGCTCGCGCGCGCGCGTAGAACACACCCCTTAGCTCCGGGACTAGTCTTGTTGAAAACTTTTCTCTAATTTCTTGATGTGCTTGACCAGATGTGGGTTGTAGCACCAGTATGGAACTCACACCTGATCAAGCATGTCAAGAAATTAGAGAAAGTGCAAAGGTTTGCAACAAGACTAATCCCGGAGCTAAGGGGTATGTCCTACGAGGAGAGGTTCAGGAAAATCTACCTGACGACACTGGAGAACAGGAGAGATAGGGATGACATAATAACGACATATAAAATACTGAGAGGAATTGACAAGTTGGATAGGGATAGAATGTTCCAGAGATGAGACACAACAACAAGTGGTCACAGTTGGAAGTAAAAAACTCAGATGAGTCAAAGGGATGTTAAGAAGTATTTCTTCATAGAGTTGTCGGGAAGTGGAATAGTCTGGAGAGCGACGTAGTGGAGGCAGGAATCATACATAGAATATAAGAGGTATGATAAAGCTCATGGAGCAGGGAGAGAGTGGACCTAGTAGCGACCAGTGAAGAGGCGGGGCCAGGAGCTGTGAACTGACCCCTGCAACCACAAATAGGTGAGTACACAAACACACACACATCTCGTCAGAGGCTCTGGTGGTTACAAGGGAAGTTGATTACCCGAGACTGACAGTAAACATTGTTGACAATGAATAATAATAATAATAATATTAATAATAATAATAATAATAATAATAATAATAATAATATTATTATTATTATTATTATTATTATTATTATTATTATTATTATTATTATTCTGTTGTTGTTATTGTTCTTGTTGATCTTGAATCTTCCCCGGTCCTCCAGAAGCAGTGTTACAACATCGACTGCCCTGCATACCATCTAAAAGGGACCAGGAGGCACAGACCCCACAAGACAAACAATAGTAGCTACGACAACCCAACTCCAGGTGATTTTTTAGTGGCAGGAAACGGAAAAAGAAAATGGAAGGAAATAACAAAAATAGTCCACCACCTTGGAGCCTTGTTGGACTGGAGGCGCAGCCAGTGGCCACCCATGGCCCTCCAGAACTGCAACTACTGATCACAATAACAAAATCCCCCCAACAAACACAGAATACAACCTCGTTCATATTTGCTAATATACAGGGCCTTAAGCCATCCACCAACAACAAAATACCTTTTATCAGTGGACTTCTAGAGGAGTCTAATGCAATGTTTGCAGCCTTCACAGAGACTCATACAAAAGATCACTTTGACAGTGAAATATGGATAAGTGGTTACAACCTTTTTAGATGCGACAGAAAGAACAGGTAACAAGGAGGGGGGTTGACCTGCATATCAAAGAGTCCCTCATCTGCACGGAGTTGCTGAACACCACAAATGAGGTAGTTGAAGTTCTATCAGTAAAGATCGAGAACCAAAACCTAGTCATTGTGGTTGTATATAAGCCACCAGATGCAACCTCCCAACAGTTCAAGGAACAGCTACTGAAAATTGATTACTGTCTGGAAAACTTTCCAGCTTCATCCCCAAACATCTTACTGCTTGGTGATTTCAACCTAAGGCATACAAAATGGAAGAATGTAGCAAATAATGTTATAGCTGAAACAATCCCCGGAGGTAGCGCAGATGAAAGGTCACACACACATGAGCTACTAAGTCTCTGCGAAAAACACACCTTAAGCCAGCAGATAGTGGAGCCAACAAGACTAGAAAACACACTTGACCTTATCTTCACAAATAATGAGGACCTGGTAAGAGACATAAGAATATCAAAAACAGTTAATTCCGATCACAACCTAATCGAAGTCCAGACGTACATGCATAGTGGTCCTGATCAGCAGAATGCATGTACCTGTGAAGGTGTCTTCACAAAATACAACTTCAACAACAAGAACATCAACTGGGACCAGGTAAACCATGTCTTAAATGAAACATGTTGGGAAGATATCTTAAAAGACATGGATCCAAACCAGTGCCTTGAAAGGATCAACTTCCTGGCAGCTGAAGCATGTTCTAGGCATATTCCCCTAAGAAAGAAGAAGAGCAGGAGTAAACTTCAGTGAGAAATTAAAGGCACTAATAACAAACAGACAAATGAATAAGCACCACCTTCTCTTAGCTGGAGACTTCAACATCAACCTTGGCCTACTAGATGATCAGCCTGTAACTGATTTCATCAACAATATGAACAACACACTTCTCATACCAACAATAACTAAACCAACCAGGCTCACTGAAACAAGTGCAACCATAATAGACCACATATGGACCAATATACTAGCGCCCCTTAAATCAGAGATAATCACAGATAGCACTACAGACCTTCCTCTTGACAAACATTAGTAAACCACCACTTGAATACAACGAAGTCTCATTTAGACTCCATGATGAGGCCTCAATAAGGAAGTTCACAGCTGACCTAGAGACTGTTGACACAGACTCCAAGGCCAATGGTTTGATGACTGGACAGACATTTTTCTTAACAAACTACTTAGACTATACAACAAACATTGTCCTATAAAAACGAAACAGATCACAAACAAACGGCTTGGTTGCCCATGGCTAACCAGCACCATTCTGAAATCCATTGATAAGAAACACCAATATGAAAAGCAATATAGACAGGGCTTAATACACAAAGATATTCTTAAACACTATTCATCAGTCCTCACCAAAGTAATAAAGAAAGCCAAACAACTATACTACTCCAGTAGATTCACTGACACAAGAGGAGATATAAAAAAGACCTGGAAAACACTCTCTCAGATTCTAGGGACCCACAAACTGAAAAAAACAAGAATATTGTCCTAACTAAACCTAATGAAACACCACTGCAACCCACTGACACAGCTAACAAGATAAACGACTTCTTCTCAACCATAGGTTCTAATCTCGCCAATAAAATCCCACGTACCAATGCCCATGCCGGGGACTACCTAGATGGGAATTTCCCAAATTCCTTCTATCTTGCTCCAACTGAGCCCACGGAAGTCACCGAGATTATAAAGTCACTTAAAAATAACTCAGAGAATCTGTCTCATGTCCTACCATTATTGTACAAGAGAGTGGCCCATTTCCTCTCGCATATTATCTCATTACTTTTTAACAAGTCACTAGAAACTAGCACCTTCCCGAAATTAATCAAGACGGCAAGGGTTACACCAATACATAAAGGTGGTGACCCTACAGATTTAAACAACTATAGGCCAATATCAAACTTACCATTGCTATCCAAAATCTTTGAGAAACTCGTGCACAGGAGACTGTATTCATTTATAACGTCACAAAACATACTCAACCCCTGCCAATTTGGATTCAGGAAAAATAAAAGCACTAACGATGCAATCATAAAAATGCTAGATCTGCTTTACACAGCATTGGAAAATAAGGAATATCCACTAGGAATTTTTATCGACCTAAGAAAAGCTTTTGACACAGTAGACCACGGCATCCTAATCCACAAACTTGACCATTACGGTATAAGAGGCCATGCGCTTGCATATTTCAAATCTTACCTTACTAATAGGTATCAGTATGTCACCATTAAAGACACAGCATCAACAACACAGCCACTTGATACTGGAGTTACGCAGGGAAGTGTCCTTGGTCCCCTGCTCTTCCTCATATACATCAATGATCTTCCAAACGTATCTCGACACCTGAACCCCATTCTCTTTGCTGACGACACGACTTATGTCATCTCTCACCCTAATCTTGCCACCCTCAACACCATTGTGAATGAGGAGCTGATCAAAATATCGACTTGGATGACAGCCAATAAACTTAAGCTTAACGTTGACAAAACCTACTACATTATGTTTGGTAGCAGAGCAGATGCGCAAATTAACATTAAGATCGACAACACTCTAATTGCCAGGCATAATGAGGGCAAATTCCTAGGCCTATACCTCGACAACAACCTGAACTTCAGCACCCATATCCAACACATAACCAAAAAAGTATCCAAAACGGTTGGGATCCTCTCCAAGATACGATACTACGTGCCGCAAACTGCCCTTCTCACACTATACCATTCACTTATATATCCATACCTCACCTATGCTATCTGTGCTTGGGGTTCAACTGCAGTAACACACCTAAAGCAAATAATAACCCAACAAAAAGCCGCAGTAAGAATAATCACTAAATTCCATCCCTGGCAACACCCCCCCCCCCACTCTTCATAGATCTAAACTTACTCCCTGTTCAGTACATCCACACTTACTACTGTGCAATCTACATCTACAGGACCTTAAATTCCAATATTAACCTTGACCTAAAACGCTTTCTTGATAGTTGTGACAGAACCCACAGGCACAACACCAACACGCGTGTCCGACTAAACCTTTACAAAAATTCAATGTATGTCAAAGGCCCTAAAATCTGGAACACCCTACCTGAAAATTCCAAAACTGCAGACACATTCATCACCTTCAAAACTACCATCAGAAAACATCTTATCTCCCTGATACACCCTGTCAACTAATAATACGAATACCACCTGGTGGTTCACACTTACACTCACTCACCCATTTGACCATAAACAGAAATATCAATCTCAATCTCAAAATAATGAATCTTAACTAGTCATAAGTTGGCCTGTGATACTCCAATACTGAAACTATGTATAGTGCCAAAACAAAAGCATTCACATTGCTAAACTCACAACTAGTATTTAGTCACTTAGCCATAATACCAACTTACCTCATAATTTTGTAATATTTTAAACTTAAGATTTAATATAAGTCTGCCCGAAATGCCTAGCCATGCTAGGCGTTCGAGTGGTACACTCTGTAATTATTATTTTACTACATGTAAACCACACAATAACCAAATTCTGTAAACTCAGCATTGTAATCCTTATAGAGAATAAACTTTGAATTGAATTGAATTGAAAGCAGGTGAAATTGCAGATCTAGAGAGTGTACAGAGATCCTGTACTCATTCATTCATTAAAGATTTGCCGGTACTTCCGGCCCGGGTCTTCTCCAGATGGTGACCCGGCGGATCCTGTACTGCACGTATAAGTTCTGTCAAGCACCTTAACTACTGGGAACGCTAGGAAGCACTTGACTTGTACTCGTTGGAACGCAGGAGAGAGAGAGATATCATAGTCTACACCTGGAAAATCCTGGAAGGAAGTGTCCCGAATCTGCACACAGAAATCACTCCCTACGAAAGTAAAAGACTGGGCAGGCGATGCAAAATGCCCACAATTAAAAGTAGGAGAGCCATTAGTACACAAAGAGAAAGCACCATAAGTATCCGGAGCCCAAAACTGTTCAACAGCCTCCCATCAAGCATTAGGGGAATTCCCAATAAACCCCTGGCTGCCTACAAGAGAGAGCTGGACAGATACCTAAAGTCAGTGCCGGATCAGCCGGGCTGTGGCTCGTACGTTGGATTGCGTGCGGCCAGCAGTAACAGCCTAGTTGACCAGGCCCTGATCCATCGGGAGGCCTGGTCATGGACCGGGCCGCAGGGGCGTTGATCCCCGGAATAACCTCCAGGTAAACTCCAGGTACCTCCCTTTTTCCCTTACTCCATCTTTTCCGTCTCTTCCCCTCACCTTCCCTCTCTCCCACCCACCCACCCACCCACCCTACCTCCCACCCACCCAACCACCCTCCCTCCCACCCACCCACCCACCCAAACTCCCTAAACCCATCCTCCCACCCACCCACCCATCCAACATCCCACCCACCCACCCACCCACCCACCCTCCATACACCCTGGACTCAGGTAGTCTGATACATGAATGATGGGTAAAAATGTTGGCAGCCTCGACACTGGTGTTGTCAGTTGTGGTGTTACACTGGTGTTGTCAGTGGTGGTGTTACACTGGTGTTGTCAGTGGTGGTGTTACACTGGTGTTGTCAGTGGTGGTGTTACACTGGTGTTGTCAGTGGTGGTGTCAGTGGTGGTGTTACACTGGTGGTGTCAGTGGTGGTGTCAGTGGTGGTGTTACACTGGTGGTGTCAGTGGTGATGTTACACTGGTGTTGTCAGTGGTGGTGTTACACTGGTGTTGTCAGTGGTGATGTTACACTGGTGTTGTCAGTGGTGGTGTTACACTGGTGTTGTCAGTGGTGGTGTTACACTGGTGTTGTCAGTGGTGGTGTCAGTAGTGGTGTTACACTGGTGGTGTCAGTGGTGGTGTTACACTGGTGTTGTCAGTGGTGGTGTTACACTGGTGTTGTCAGTGGTGGTGTTACACTGGTGTTGTCAGTGGTGGTGTTACACTGGTGTTGTCAGTGGTGGTGTCAGTGGTGGTGTTACACTGGTGGTGTCAGTGGTGATGTTACACTGGTGTTGTCAGTGGTGGTGTTACACTGGTGGTGTTACACTGGTGTTGTCAGTGGTGATGTTACACTGGTGTTGTCAGTGGTGGTGTTACACTGGTGTTGTCAGTGGTGGTGTTACACTGGTGTTGTCAGTGGTGGTGTCAGTAGTGGTGTTACACTGGTGGTGTCAGTGGTGGTGTTACACTGGTGTCGTCAGTGGTGGTGTTACACTGGTGTTGTCAGTGGTGGTGTTACACTGGTGTTGTCAGTGGTGGTGTTACACTGGTGTTGTCAGTGGTGGTGTTACACTGGTGTTGTCAGTGGTGGTGTCAGTGGTGGTGTTACACTGGTGGTGTCAGTGGTGATGTTACACTGGTGTTGTCAGTGGTGGTGTTACACTGGTGTTGTCAGTGGTGGTGTTACACTGGTGGTGTTACACTGGTGTTGTCAGTGGTGACGTTACACTGGTGTTGTCAGTGGTGGTGTTTCACTGGTGGTGTCAGTGGTGGTGTTACTCTGGTGTTGTCAGTGGTTGTGTTACACTGGTGTTGTCAGTGGTGGTGTTGTCAGTGGTGGTGTCAGTGGTGGTGTTACACTGGTGGTGTCAGTGGTGGTGTTACACTGGTGGTGTCAGTGGTGGTGTTACACTGGTGTTGTCAGTGGTGGTGTTACACTGGTGTTGTCAGTGGTGGTGTTACACTGGTGTTGTCAGTGGTGGTGTTAAACTGGTGTTGTCAGTGGTGGTGTTACACTGGTGTTGTCAGTGGTGGTGTCAGTGGTGGTGTTACACTGGTGGTGTCAGTGGTGGTGTTACACTGGTGTTGTCAGTGGTGGTGTTACACTGGTGTTGTCAGTGGTGGTGTTACACTGGTGTTGTCAGTGGTGGTGTTACACTGGTGTTGTCAGTGGTGGTGTCAGTGGTGGTGTTACACTGGTGGTGTCAGTGGTGATGTTACACTGGTGTTGTCAGTGGTGGTGTTACACTGGTGTTGTCAGTGGTGGTGTTACACTGGTGTTGTCAGTGGTGACGTTACACTGGTGTTGTCAGTGGTGGTGTTACACTGGTGGTGTCAGTGGTGGTGTTACACTGGTGTTGTCAGTGGTTGTGTTACACTGGTGTTGTCAGTGGTGGTGTTACACTGGTGTTGTCAGTGGTGGTGTTACACTGGTGTTGTCAGTGGTGGTGTCAGTGGTGTCAGTGGTGGTGTTTACACTGGTGTTGTCAGTGGTTGTGTTACACTGGTGTTGTCAGTGGTGGTGTTACACTGGTGTTGTCAGTGGTGGTGTTACACTGGTGTTGTCAGTGGTGGTGTCAGTGGTGGTGTTACACTGGTGGTGTCAGTGGTGATGTTACACTGGTGTTGTCAGTGGTGGTGTTACACTGGTGTTGTCAGTGGTGGTGTTACACTGGTGGTGTTACACTGGTGTTGTCAGTGGTGATGTTACACTGGTGTTGTCAGTGGTGGTGTTACACTGGTGGTGTCAGTGGTGGAGTTACACTGGTGTTGTCAGTGGTTGTGTTACACTGGTGTTGTCAGTGGTGGTGTTACACTGGTGTTGTCAGTGGTGGTGTTACACTGGTGTTGTCAGTGGTGGTGTTACACTGGTGTTGTCAGTGGTGGTGTTACACTGGTGTTGTCAGTGGTGGTGTTACACTGGTGTTGTCAGTGGTGGTGTCAGTGGTGGTGTTACACTGGTGTTGTCAGTGGTGGTGTTACACTGGTGTTGTCAGTGGTGGTGTTACACTGGTGTTGTCAGTGGTGGTGTTACACTGGTGTTGTCAGTGGTGGTGTTACACTGGTGTTGTCAGTGGTGGTGTTACACTGGTGTTGTCAGTGGTGGTGTTACACTGGTGTTGTCAGTGGTGGTGTTACACTGGTGTTACACTGGTGGTGTCAGTGGTGGCGTTACACTGGTGTTGTCAGTGGTGGTGTTACACTGGTGTTGTCAGTGGTGGTGTTACACTGGTGTTGTCAGTGGTGGTGTTACACTGGTGTTGTCAGTGGTGGTGTTACACTGGTGTTGTCAGTGGTGGTGTTACACTGGTGTTGTCAGTGGTGGTGTTACACTGGTGTTGTCAGTGGTGGTGTTACACTGGCGTTGTCAGTGGTGATGTTACACTGGAGTTGTCAGGTGTGGTGTTACACTGGTGTTGTCAGTGGTGGTGTTACACTGGTGTTGTCAGTGGTGGTGTTACACTGGTGTTGTCAGTGGTGGTGTCACACTGGTGGTGCCAGTGGTGGTGTTACACTGGTGTTGTCAGTGGTGGTGTTACACTGGTGTTGTCAGTGGGGTGTTACACTGGTGTTGTCAGTGGTGGTGTTACACTGGTGTTGTCAGCGGTGGTGTTACACTGGTGTTGTCAGTGGTGATGTTACACTGGTGTTGTCAGTGGTGGTGTTACACTGGTGGTGTCAGTGGTGGTGTTACACTGGTGTTGTCAGTGGTTGTGTTACACTGGTGTTGTCATAGGTGGTGTTACACTGGTGTTGTCAGTGGTGGTGCTACACTGGTGTTGTCAGTGGTGGTGTTACACTGGTGGTGTCAGTGGTGGTGTTACACTGATGGTGTCAGTGGTGGTGTTACACTGGTGGTGTCAGTGGTGGTGTTACACTGGTGGTGTCAGTGGTGGTGTTACACTGGTGTTGGTAATGGTGGTGTTACACTGGTGTTGTCAGGGGTGGTGTTACTCTGGTGTTGTCAGTGGTGGTGTTACACTGGTGTTGGTAATGGTGGTGTTACACTGGTGTTGTCAGGGGTGGTGTTACACTGGTGTTGTCAGTGGTGGTGTCAGGAGTACAACCACACCCTGTACTTGGCGTCAGCCACACCATATGGGTGATATCAGCCACAACAAACGGGCGACATCAGCCACACCGTACGGGCGACGTCAGCCACACCATACGGGTGACGTCAGCTACATCACACGACTGACGTCAAAACAGGCTGGCTCACCCAGGCTATTTCACCCAATACACTGCTGACGTCACACCGCGCTGACGTTACCGCAGGGAGCAGGGAAAGGAGAGGGTGAAGGTGAGGCGTGGAGAACTGAAGGAGGGAACGGGAGAAGAGGGAATCAAAGCGGGAGAAAGGAAAGGGAAAAGGGGCAAATAGGAAGGGAAATAGAAAGAGGGGAAAAAGCGAGGAATGGAAAGGTAGCAATTAGGGATTGCAGACCTATTGAAGGGAGGGGAACAGTAGTAACTAGGATAGAAGGGATAGAAGTCCGAATGAAGGGAGGGGAGCAATAGTAACTAGAAGAGAATGAGGGACAAGGGAAATGGATAGGGAAAGGCAAGAACTGGGAGAAAGGATAATTTCAGAATCCTTTTTACTGTCTGTCTGAAATATTTACCCTGACTCTAAACTAGAACAGTGGTTCTTAACACTTTTGCAAGTGTTAGTGCACCCTCTGTGGTTCTCAACTCTGTTTTTACAAGAGTTCGTGTCCCGAACAGGGAAAATGTTAAGCCCGCAAGGGTCATACAACACCTGGGGAATAGGAAATGCTCATTCTTGATCCGAGGAAGGCGAGGGTAGCAGCAGTTCCTTGGATCACGAGCATGTAATCCCTCCCTGCCACCCATGGAAGGTCTAACTCACCTCTGGTTAAGTCTCCCTCACCAGAAGATCGTCATAAAAAACGTGAATAAAATCAATATATGGACCATTAAATATTTTCTTCCTCTAGAAAACGGGAATGACTATTCTCTCTCTCTCTCTCTCTCTCTCTCTCTCTCTCTCTCTCTCTCTCTCTCTCTCTCTCTCTCTCTCTCTTTCTCTTTCTCTTTCTCTTCTCTTCTCTTCTGTCTCTCTCTCTCTCTCTCTCTCTCTCTCTCTCTCTCTCTCTCTCTCTCTCTCTCTCTCTCTCTCTCTCTCTCTCTCTCTCTCTCTCTCACTCTCTCTCTCACTCTCACTCTCTCTCTCTCTCTCTCTCTCTCTCTCTCTCTCTCTCTCTCTCTCTCTCTCTCTCTCTCTCTCTCTCTCTCTCTCTCTCTCTCTCTCTCTCTCTCTCTCTCTCTCTCTCTCTCTCTCTCTCTCTCTCTCTCTCTCTCTCTCTTCTCGAGAAAATATGTTTGTTCCCATAGGCTCAGAGATCCTTGGCTCATGGGGAAAGAGTGTATCTAAGTTCCTCAAGGAGGTAGGTAAAAGACTCATCAGGGTAACTAGAGATCCCAGAGCAGCTAGTTTTCTATTCCAGCGACTCAGCACTGCTGTTCAGAGGGGTAATACCTGCTGTAATTTCGGCACGTGCCCCAGTTCTGAGGAGCCAGATATATATATATATATATATATATATATATATATATATATATATATATATATATATATATATATATATATATATATATATATATATATATATATATATATATATATATACCAGTAGGCCTACTGACCCATGTTAGGCAGGTCTATCCCGCACCCACTCAAGGATTTCTCCTCAATGAGGCTACTCGGGAGTGCGATCCACTCATTCACAACTCTTTTCCCAAACCACTACTTTCCTATAGCCTTTCTAAATGTAATTTTTTCCACGCGTGAGCCAATTGCTGTGAGTCTTCTCTTAGATATATTTATGTAATAAAGTTGGTAGAATTACCGACAATATGTAAAGTAAAAGGATACGTCAATAAGTGACTGACTTAGGCAAGCTGTTTCTTCCAGGAGCTTTATCAAGCTATTACCGTAATAGCTTGATAAAGCTCCTGGAGAGCGAAACGTTGCCACAATAAATGTCACATTAGTTGCACTTGTGTCCTTTTACTTTAGATATATTTAGCACGTTATTTATATCCCCCTTTGTGATGAATGGTTTTGAAAACCGACAAGTTGAAGAATTGAGACACTTATGCAACACATGGGAATCTTTATTGAAGAAACGTTTCGTCATCAGTCCAATACAAAGACTTCAACGCTTGCCCAACCTTTGGACGACGACCTACTTACACTAGTGGCAGGTCCCACTGTGATCTCACCTCCTGCTTCAACTCATCTCACCTCAGTATATAAGCCACCTCTCTGGCCCTATGCTGCACTTCCTACAAGAGTGATGGACTGAACACATCGATTCCAGGTTGAGGGACTGATTACCTCGAACTTATACTCCACTTACCCTTTTCTACTTTGTATTGGACTGATGAAGCCACTGTGTGGCGAAACGTTTCTTCAATAAAGATTCCCATGTGTTGCATAAGTGTCTCAATTCCATATCCCCCTTTATTTATTCCTGTCTTCCATTTATATACCTCAATCATATCCTTTCCCCCGTAATTCTACGCCTTTCCAGAGACTGCGGGTGGAGTCCAGATCCCTGGATAATAAAATTCCATAACCTGTACTGTTTTATTTACATACTATCGTGTACTCTGCCACTATTACCTCAGTGTAGCAACGAAGTGTATAAGTGGAAGATAGGCATTAACAAAGGGGATATAAATAAGGTTTTGATGATATCACTTCAAGAAAGAACCCGCAATAATGGATTCAAATTAGATAAGTTTAGATTTCGAAAGGATGTAGGGAAGTATTGGTTTGGAAATAGGGTAGTTGATGAGTGGAACAGTCTGCCTAGTAGGGTTATTGAAGCTAAAACGTTGAGTAGTTTCAAATTTAGGTTGGATAAATACATGAGTGAGAGGGGTTGGATTTGATTGAGACTTGCATAATGAGTAAATAGATTCATCAAAACTTATTTCTTGGGTAGCAATGAAAATTGGTTTGGGCAAATATTTTGCTAGTGTGAAGGATTGTAAAAGACCTGCCTAGTAGGGGCCAACAGGCCTGCTGCAGTGTTCCTCCTTTCTTATGTTCTTACTAATAAAAGAGACTAATGGGAACAGTTAAGACAGCAGCCGGTGCTGAGGGATTGGCTTGCGAGCGGCGCGATGAAGCCTACACAGGCCAGGCATCTAGAACCCTGGAACAACCCTGGAACGTAAGTACCCGTGCAGCTGTGACAGTCAGAGCAACGTATGCGTGGTAGTACATGGTAGCGCACATAAGAACATAAGAAAAAAGGAGCACTGTAGCAGACCTACTGGACCATGTGATAAATGGTTTAGGAACATTTTGAAATCTTTACTGAGGAAACGTTTCGCCACACAGTGGCTTCATCAGTCCATTACAAAGAAGAACACTGGAAATGGAGGAGGAGTTTGAGGTAATCAGTCCCTCAACCTGGAGTCGTTGTGTTTTATCCACCATTCTTGATAAAAGTGCATAATATTCACGGAGATGAGGCTTATATACTGATGTACAGAACACATCAACTTGTCGGTATATAATACCGACAAGATGAAAATTAGACACATGTACAACATCTGGGTGTCTTTACTGTAGACGTTTCGCCAACCAGTGGCTCTATTAATACAAATTCTAGGACATAATTGAAAGAGTAGAATTATATACAAAAGAGGAGGTAATCAGCCTCTCAGCCTTGGAGTTGGTGTAAAGAGCACCGTTGTACAAGAATGGTATACAATACCGACAAGATGAGAGCACCGTAGCCGTGAAGGGACTGGAGCACAAGCAAGAAGTTAGGTAAGACACATATGCAACAGTTAGGTATCTTTATTTCGAAACGTTTCGCCTACATAGTAGGCTTCTTCAGTCGAGTACAGAAAAGTTGATAGAAGCAGAAGATACTTGAAGACGATGTAATCAGTCCATCACCCTTAAAGTTTTGAGGTGGTCAGTCCCTCAGTCTGGAGAAGAGCATTGTTCCGTTGTCTGAAACAATATGAAGTTGAAGTGACAGGATGGAGCCTTAAATAGTGCCAGGAGGTGAGACGTAGGTTGCTTTGGGAGGGCAGGTCCCTCTCAAACCCAGCCGTTCTCACTAGTAGAGGTTGTCGAAGTTGATACCATTTTAATGTTCATTCTGTCAGACACTGCAACACAAGGGTAGGTAGAATTACCGACAATATGTAAAGTAAAAGGACACAAGTGCAACTAATGTGACATTTATTGTGGCAACGTTTCGCTCTCCAGGAGCTTTATCAAGCTTGATAAAGCTCCTGGAGAGCGAAACGTTGCCACAATAAATGTCACATTAGTTGCACTTGTGTCCTTTTACTTTACAACACAAGGGTATCTTGGTACAGACCATCAACTTCGACAACCTCTACTAGTGAGAACGGCTGGGTTTGAGAGGGACCTGCCCTCCCAAAGCAACCTACGTCTCACCTCCTGGCACTATTTAAGGCTCCATCCTGTCACTTCAACTTCATATTGTTTCAGACAACGGAACAATGCTCTTCTCCAGACTGAGGGACTGACCACCTCAAAACTTTAAGGGTGATGGACTGATTACATCGTCTTCAAGTATCTTCTGCTTCTATCAACTTTTCTGTACTCGACTGAAGAGGCCTACTGTGTAGGCGAAACGTTTCGAAATAAAGATACCTAACTGTTGCATATGTGTCTTACCTAACAATCTGTCGGTATTTTATACCATTTTAATGTTCACAAGCAAGAAGGCTGGCGCTTATTTACTAGCGACAGGTGGTAAGGGACGGGTAGCAGAAGAAGACATTGTCACTGTGAACATTAAAATGGTATAAAATACCGACAGGTTGTTAGGTAAAACATATATGCAACAGTTAGGTATCTTTATTTCGAAATAAATATGTGCATATGTGTCTTACTTAACATTGTCACCGGTAGGCGGGATTCCCCAGTGGAAGTACTAGGTCATACCCGAGGGACAGGTAAGTACTAGTGCAGAAGGTTGTGGAGATGTCCTCTGAACTTGTCGGTATAAAATACCGACAAGTTGAAGATTAAGACACATGTGCAACAATTGAGACACTTATGCAACACATGGGATTCTTTATTGAAGAATCCCATGTGTTGCATAAGTGTCTCAATTCTTCAACTTGTCGGTTTTCAAAACCATTCATCGCACATGTGCAATAGTTGGATATCTTTATTGATTTCACATGTGTCTTAATCTTGTTGTTAGGTAAGACACATATGCAACAGTTAGGTATCTTTATTATGAAACGTTTCGCCTACACAGTAGGCTTCATCAGTCGAGTACAGAAAAGTTGATAGAAGCAGAAGATACTTGAAGACGATGTAATCAGTCCATCACCCTTAAAGTTTTGAGGTGGTCAGTCCCTCAGTCTGGACAAGAGCATTGTTCCATAGTATGAAACAATATGGTTTCATACTATGGAACAATGCACTGTCTTAATCTTCATGATAACCAAAAGCTCCAGCTGCTGGTCATCATTTGACTAAGACCCGCGTCGGGAAACACTTGTTCTCTTTCCTGACAAACCTTATCTAACCTATTGTTTCATACTATGGAACAATGCTCTTCTCCAGACTGAGGGACTGACCACCTCAAAACTTTAAGGGTGATGGACTGATTACATCGTCTTCAAGTATCTTCTGCTTCTATCAACTTTTCTGTACTCGACTAAAGAAGCCTACTGTGTAGGCGAAACGTTTCATAATAAAGATACCTAACTGTTGCATATGTGTCTTACCTAACAACCTGTCGGTATTTTATACCATCTTATCTAACCTAACCTAGAGTCTCCAAGTAATGAGTATTTTACCTCAGCGAGACTGCACTCAGGTCACAATGTGACCACACACACTGCTGCTGACTGACCTGACCTCTCTCCGCTTTACCCGACCTCTCTCCACTATTGGAGAGGTAGGTGGGAATGATCGGTGTTGAGAAAGACCTGCCTAGTATGGGCCAGTAGGCCTGCTGTAGTGTCCTGAACTGTAGATAGGTGTCATTTTCCACACCTTGTCGGTATCACCATACGATTTCTCATATAAACCCTGATATAATGATCACTGTTATGAAGAATTGAGACACTTATGCAACACATGGGGATCTTATTGAAGAAACGTTTCGCCACACAGTGGCTTCATCAGTCCAATACAAAGTAGAAATGGGTAAGGAGAGGAGAAGTTTGAGGTAATCAGTCCCTCAACCTGGAATCGATGTGTTCAGTCCATCAGGTTGAGGGACTGATTACCTCAAACTTCTCTCCTTACCCATTTCTTCTTTGTATTGGACTGATGAAGCCACTGTGTGGCGAAACGTTTCTTCAATTAAGATCCCCATGTGTTGCATAAGTGTCTCAATTCTTCAACTTGTCGGTTTTCTAAACCATTCATCAGATCACTGTTATACTGACAAACTCCCTACCAGGCGAACAGTGCCCTTAATAAACTACTCTAAATGCTGTATATGGGTCGTTACTCCACAAAACACCATTGCTGTATTAGTTATTGCTAAACGAGTGTTCCTACACTTAAATAACGAATAATTTTCTTAACAAGTAGAAATTACTAAGATACGTTAAATCAGTGTCCCGTGTAAGAACATAAGAACATAAGAAAGGAGGAACACTGCAGCAGGCCTGTTGGCCCATACTAGGCAGGTCCTTTACAATTCATCCCACTAACAAACATTTGACCAACCCAATTTTCAATGCTACCCAAGAAATAAGCTCTGATGTGCAAGTCCCACTCAAATCCAACCCCTCCCACTCATGTACTTATCCAACCTAAATTTGAAACTACCCAAAGTCCTAGCCTCAATAACCCAACTAGGTAGACTGTTCCACTCATCAACTACCCTATTTCCAAACCAATACTTTCCTATGTCCTTTCTAAATCTAAACTTATCTAATTTAAATCCATTACTGCGGGTTCTCTCTTGGAGAGATATCCTCAAGACCTTGTTAATATCCCCTTTATTAATACCTATCTTCCACTTATACACTTCGATCAGGTCTCCCTGAGACACTGGTTCCAGATACTACCTGAGACAGTGGTTAACATAAGAATAGAGGAGCCCTGCAGCAACCTTACTGGGCCATACTAGGCAGGTCCTTCTCATTTATTATTATTATTAAAATCAAGGGGAAGCGCTAAACCCGGAGGATTATACAGCGCCTGGGGAGGATGGAAATAAATGGTATAAAATACCGACACAATGGCAATATAAACACAAATGCAGTATAATGTGATCCTTTATTGACTACGTTTCGCCCACACAGTGGGCTTTTTCAAGTCACAAACAGAACTACCTGGGGTGGAAGGAACGCGAGTATTTATAGTCCGGCTGAGGTCAGGTGAAGAATGCTGCATCTGATGATGTACCGAGTTGGGTTGTAGAGTCTAAAAACTTGGGTAGCTTGGAAAGGAGACTGGACAAGTTTGTGAGCAGACCTTCTACAGTGTTCTACACTGTAGAAGGTCTGCTCACAAACTTGTCCAGTCTCCTTTCCAAGCTACCCAAGTTTTTAGACTCTACAACCCAACTCGGTACATCATCAGATGCAGCATTCTTCACCTGACCTCAGCCGGACTATAAATACTCGCGTTCCTTCCACCCCAGGTAGTTCTGTTTGTGACTTGAAAAAGCCCACTGTGTGGGCGAAACGTAGTCAATAAAGGATCACATTATACTGCATTTGTGTTTATATTGCCTGGGGAGGATGTGGAAGGCATTCAGGCTTAATTCGGGGAACTGGAGCACAGATTCAATTCCTTAAATCAAGACCCCCTCACCAACATCAAGGAACCCACTAATCAAAAAATATTTGCCCAACCTATTTCCCAATGTTACCCAAGGAATATAAGCTTCGATATTCCTATTAACTCTGTGTACAAGTTCCACTCAAATCCAACCCCTCTCACTCTTGCATTTATCTAATCTAAATTTGAATATACCCAAGGTTCTAGCTTCAATGACTCTACTAGACTGTTCAACTCATCAACTGCCCTATTTCCAATCCAATACTTTCCTATATCCTTTTAAAATATAAATTTATCCAATTTCAAGGCTTACCTGAGATCGACGTCGGGTAGAGAGGGTCTTGGGATGGCCACCGTGGCAGGCAGGAAGACATCCTCATCCCCAAGGATCATCCAGCGGGAGTCCAAGGAGTCCCAGCGGGTCCCTAGCGAGTCCCAGCTGCTAGTACTTGAGACGAGGGAGTCTTCCCTCCCTCCCCACAGGCCGCTCCCTGGCTCACTGAAGTAAAACTTAGTCATGTCTCATGCAATCCACAGGCAACCTACAACAATCCACAGGCAACGAGAGAAACCGACAAAAATCTCCGTTTAACCTTTCGCACACAAGAACACAGGTGGACAGGGAGCGCATCGACGCATCCATTACTGCGGAAGGAAGCTTTCCACGCTACGTAGCGTTCTTCCTAGCACCTTAGGGAGGAGGAAGGAAGACAACTGAACACTCCTCCAGCCTCGCAGCTCATGATGACCAGAGCTCTGGGACTGGGCAAGGAGCCGCTCAACCGCACCCTCTTATAACTTTCTTCGACCCCACCAGTTGCCAATCATGATATATATATATATATATATATTTATATATATATATATATATATATATATATATTATTACTGTCAATATTATTTTCAAAACAATAAATATGACAATAAAATTTTGTGAACAATGCTTTAGACATAGTAAGTTGTTTTATATTTTGCGACACAGTGCCCTTATTCCCCCACACCATGTTCTTGTTTACCTACACTATATCCTCATTTACCACACTATGTCCTTATTTCCCCACACCATGTTCTTACCTACACCATGTCCTTATTTCCCACACTATGTCCTTATTTCCCCACACCATGTTTTTATTTACCTATATCATGTACTTATTTCCCCACACCATGTCCTTATTTCCCTACACCATGTACTTATTCCCCCACACCATGTCCTTATTTCCTCATACCATGTTCTTATTTACCTACATCATGTACTTATTTCCCCGCACCATGTCCTTATTTCCCCACACCATGTACTTATTCCCCCACACCATGACCTTATTTCCCCACACCATGTTCTTATTTACCTACATCATGTACTTATTTCCCCATACCATGTCCTTATTTCCCCCACACCATGTTCTTATTTACCTACATCATGTACTTATTTCCCCATACCATGTCCTTATTTCCCCCACACCATGTTCTTATTTACCTACATCGTGTACTTATTTCCCTGCACCATGTCCTTATTTCCCTACACCATGTCCTTATTTCCCCACACCATGTCCTTATTTCCCACACCATGTTCTTATTTCCCCACACTATGCTCTTATTTCCCCATACCATGTCCTTATTTCCCCACATCATGCCCTTATTTCCCCACACCATGTTCTTATTTCCCCACACCATGTCCTTATTTCCCCACACCATATCCTTATTTCCCCCACACCGTGTTCTTATTTCCCCACACCATGCCCTTATTTCCCCCCACACCATGTTCTTATTTACCTACATCATGTCCTTATTTACTCACACCATATTCTTATTTCCCCACACCATGCCCTTATTTCCCCCACGCCATGTTCTTAATTACCTACATCATGTCCTTATTTCCCCACACCATGTCCTTATTTCCCCACACCTTGTCCTTATTTCCCCACACCATGTTCTTATTTCCCCACACCATGCCCTTATTTCCCAAACACCATGTTCTTATTTCTCCACACCATACCCTTATTTCTCAAACACCATGTTCTTATTTCCCCACACCATGCCCTTATTTCCCCCACACCATGTTCTCATTTACCTACATCATGTCCTTATTTCCTCACACCATATTCTTATTTCCCCACACCATGCCCTTATTTCCCCCACACCATGTTCTTATTTACCTACATCATGTCCTTATTTCCTCACATCATGTTCTTATTTCCCCACACCATGCCCTTATTTCCCCCCACACCATGTTCTTATTTCCCCACACCATGCCCTTATTTCCCCCACACCATGTTCTTATTCACCTACATCATGTCCTTATTTCCTCACACCATGTTCTTATTTCCCCACACCATGCCCTTATTTCCCCACACCATGTTCTTATTTACCTGCATCATGTCCTTATTTCCCTACACCATGTCCTTATTTCCCCACACCATGTCCTTATTTCCCCACACCATGTCCTTATTTCCCCACACCATGTTCTTATTTCCCCACACCATGCCCTTATTTCCCCCACACCATGTTCTTATTTCCCCACACCATGCCCTTATTTCCCCCACACCATGTTCTTATTTACCTACATCATGTCCTTATTTCCTCACACCATGTTCTTATTCCCCCACACCATGCCCTTATTTCCCCCCACACCATGTTTTTATTTACCTATATCATGTCCTTATTTCCCCACACTATGTTCTTATTTCCCCACACCATGTTCTTATTTACCTACATCATGTCCTTATTTCTGCTTCATCAAGAATCTTTCACTCAAGGGAGGTTTCTTGATGCTGGCGGGAGGCTCTTGATTCAAGGATTGTAGATGAATTGTTCAAAGAACCGGCAAGTTGATAAATTAGGCACATTTGCAGCACTTGGGTATCTTTAATGAGGAAACGTTTAGCCACACAATGGCTTCATCAGTCCATACAAAGGAGAATTGTGAAGAGCAGGAGTAGAATGAGGTAATCAGTCCCTCAACCTGGAGTCGACTCAAGACTGAGGGACTGATTACCTCAAACTCCTCCTGTTCTTCAATGTATCTAATTGATTCAAGGAATTAGACTTCTCTCCTTCTTTGGATTGGTCTTGAGTGCCTCTCATTCCCCAGGTGATACACGACCTCTACAGTTTTAGCTCTTCCCACCTAAATATAATAATAATAATAATAATAATAATAATAATAATAATAATAATAATAATAATAATAATAATAATAATAATAATAATAACAATAATATTAGTATAGATGTATTATATTGTGTATTGATGTAAGAGAATTAGACAAGTTGAAGGAGCGAAGGATGGAGGGGGAGACAGGCAGCACCCTGGTAGCACCAGCACTCAGCACCGGTCTACAGCTGCGAGTGTAAGTAAGCTTGTTGAGGTGAGCACCCAGGTGCTGCCTCAACTCACTTCCGCTCAGCACATAGCTCCTGGCTCACCAGCACTCACACCCACCACCAGCTGGTCGGACACATCATGTATCTGCTACTTAACGTAGCAACAACAACACAGCGGTGATGGAAGGTAAATTTTGAAAGTAACTACGAAGGTTAAGTGAGCCAGGACGAAAATAGGGAGAAGGGTGGGAGGTAGTGAAGATGGTGGGGAGTGAGAGAGGGAGGAGGGGTGAGATGTAGTGGGGAGTGAAGGAGAACACGTGCCCGGTGAGACCAAACAGGTGAGCAGCTGGACTCCGTACACAAGGCTCACGTCGCCTGCACTTCCTCCGGGATCTTCCGCCTTGGCTGCACCTCAGGCAGGGCAGCTGCAAGCCTCGGAACCCCCTCCACCCATCCCCTCCCTCCCCCTCCCCTACCCCCAGTCCCTCCTTGTTATATGCATCTACAGACGAATGTAAGAAGCCCATAAAACACTCCCTCTCTCCCCCCATTACCCATTCGCAATAAGATACGCCTGTAATAAGGACCCCCATTGGAAATAAGTCACTTTGTCTGACCTTTCTCGGGGCTAACCTAGAAAATTTACATATACGTTACCATTAATAAATTGCATCTAGCAGGGGATCGAACCCGTGCTATTTTCGCCCGCCTCCTGTGAAGCAAGTCGAAATCTACAAACGCTCTACCCACTGATCCATCAGTACTATGTTACTATGTATGATAATTTATGTAACTGTATTTAAGTATACCTGTACCTAGATAAACTTGCTTACCTACCAGGAGTATACCTGGAGGGTATGCCGGGGGTCAACGCCCCCGCGACCCGGTCCAAGACCAGGCCTCCCGGTGGATCAGGGCTTCATCAACCAGGCTGTTACTGCAGGCCGCACGTAGTCCATCGTTCGAACCACTACTTACCTTCACGAAATTCACGACCCAAACGGAGACGGTAGAACAGTGGACATCTGTTGGGAGGTAAGGTATATAAGCGTGATTCAACGTCCCCTTGTTCGCATTGTTAGTCCGGTGCAGCCACCGGTAAGACATGGGGGAGTGGGGGAGCTTTAACCTCCTTCCCCTCTCCCCCACCCCCACCCCACCATCCCTCCCCCACCTCACCATCCCTCCCCCACCCAACCGATCCCCTCCCCCACCAAACAAACCAACTAATTAAGACGGTGTAAACGCTTGCATCGGCAATAATAACCCGACCCCTGGCGTATCCTGGCTGTCGTGTCGTGTGTGGGACGACGGGCGTATCCTGGCCTCTGCTCATTACTTATGCGCGTATTTTGCCTCTAGCTTATTGAATTTTAGCGTATCCTGGCTGTCGTTTGTTGACCGCTAGATTATTGTTCGTTGAACGCCGGCGTAATGCATCGGGTAATCACTGAAAACTGGAATATTGTGAAGGGGTAATCATTAAACACAGGCGTATAATATCTTCGTTAAACAGTGGCAAATTTTGCTAGGAAGGTTAGGTCAAGTTAGGTAAGATTTGCCAGAAAACAGGACAAGTGTTTCCTGACGCGGATCTTAGTCATATGGTGACCCGCAGCTGGAGCTTTTGGTCATCTGACCGAGGCCTTCCCCTGGCTTACCCCTTCACCCCTTTAAAAATATGGCTATAATTATAACCGGTTTGACAGAATTATTAGAATATTGGCCGTGAGAAGGACTTGCCTAGCACGAGCCAGTAGGCCTACCAGTTCTCTCCAAAATATGAAACAGGTCTAAAATAACGAATAAACAAATAGACACATAAGCAGCGTTCAGGACACATAGGCAGCGTTTAGGACACATAGGCAGCGTTTAGGACACATAAGCAGCGTTCAGTACACATAGGCAGCGTTCAGGACACATAGACAGCGTTCAGAACACATAGCGTTCAGGACACATAAGCAGCGACCAGGACACATAGCGTTCAGGACACATAGACAGCGCTCAGGACACATAGACAGCGTTCAAAACACATAGACAGCGTTCAGGATACATAGACAGCGTTCAGGACAAATAATCAGCGTTCAGGACAAATAGACAGCGTTCAGGACACATAATCAGCGTTCAGGACACATAAGCAGCGTTCAGAACACATAGACAGCGTTTAGGACACATAAATAGCGTTCAGGGCACATAAATAGCGTTCAGGATACATAAACAGCGTTCAGAACACATAGACAGCGTTTAGGACACATAAGCAGCGTTCAGGACACATAAGCAGCGTTCAGGACACATAGACAGCGGTCAGGACACTTAAGCAGCATTCACGACACATAGACAGCGTTCAGAACACATAGACAGCGTTCAGGACACATAGACAGCGCTCAGGACACATAAGCAGCGTTAAGGACACATAGACAGCGTTCAGGACACATAAGCAGCATTCAGGACACATAAGCAGCGTTCAGGACACACAGACAGCATTAAGGACACATAGCGTTCAGGACACATAGACAGCGTTCAGGACACATAAGCAGCGTTCAGGACACATAGACAGCGTGCAGGACATATAGACAGCGTTCAGGACACATAGCGTTCAGGGCACATAGACAGCGTTCAGGACACATAAGCAGCGGTCAGGACACACAGACAGCGTACAGGACACATAGACTGCGTTCAGGACACATAGACAGCGTTCAGAACACATAAGCAGCTTTCAGGACACATAAGCAGCGTTCGGGACACATAAGCAGCGTTCAGTACACATAGGCAGCGTTCAGAACACATAGACAGCGTTCAGGGCATATAATCAGCGTTCAGGACACATAGACAGCGTTCAGAACACATAGACAGCGTTTAGGACACATAGACAGCGTTTAGGACACATAAATAGCGATCAGGACACATAAATAGTGTTCAGGACACATAAACAGCGTTCAGAACACATAGACAGCGTTTAGGACACATAAGCAGCGTTCAGGACACTTAAGCAGCGTTCAGGACACATAGACAGCGTTCAGGACACTTAAGCAGCGTTCAGGACACATAGACAGCGTTCAGGACACATACACAGCGTTCAGGACACATAAGCAGCGTTAAGGACACATAGACAGCGTTCAGGACACATAAGCAGCGTTCAGGACACATAAGCAGCGTTCAAGACACATAGACAGCGTTCAGGACACATAGCGTTCAGGACACATAGACAGCGTTCAGGACACATAAGCAGCGTTCAGGACATATAGACAGCGTGCAGGACATATAGACAGCGTGCAGGACATATAGACAGCGTTCAGGACACATAGACAGCGTTCAGGGCACATAATCAGCGTTCAGGACACATAAGCAGCGTTCAGAACACATATACAGCGTTCAGGACACATAAGCAGCGTTCAGGACACATAAGCAGCGTTCAAGACACATAGACAGCGTTCAGGACACATAGCGTTCAGGACACATAGACAGCGTTCAGGACACATAAGCAGCGTTCAGGACATATAGACAGCGTGCAGGACATATAGACAGCGTGCAGGACATATAGACAGCGTTCAGGACACATAGACAGCGTTCAGGGCACATAATCAGCGTTCAGGACACATAAGCAGCGTTCAGAACACATATACAGCGTTCAGGACACATAGACAGCGTTCAGGACACATAGACAGCGTTCAGGACACATAGATAGCGTTCAGGACACATAGCGTTCAGCACATATAGACAGCGCTCAGGACACATAGACAGTTTTCAGGACACATACACAGTGTTTAGGACACATAAGCAGCGCTAAGGACAAATAGGCAGCGTTCAGGACACATAAGCAGCGTTAAGGACACATAAGCAGCCTTAAGGACACATACACAGCGTTCAGGACACTTAAGCAGCGTTCAGGACACATACACAGCGTTCAGGACACATAAGCAGCGTTAAGGACACATAGACAGCGTTCAGGACACATAAGCAGCGTTCAGTACACATAAGCAGCGTTCAAGACACATAGACAGCGTTCAGGACACATAGCGTTCAGGACACATAGACAGCGTTCAGGACACATAAGCAGCGTTCAGGACATATAGACAGCGTGCAGGACATATAGACAGCGTGCAGGACATATAGACAGCGTTCATGACACATAGACAGCGTTCAGGGCACATAATCAGCGTTCAGGACACATAAGCAGCGTTCAGAACACATAGACAGCGTTCAGGACACATAAGCAGCGTTCAGGACACATAGACAGCGTTCAGGACACATAGATAGCGTTCAGGACACATAGCGTTCAGCACATATAGACAGCGTTCAGGACACATAGACAGTTTTCAGGACACATACACAGCGTTTAGGACACATAAGCAGCGCTTAGGACACATAAGCAGCGCTAAGGACAAATAGGCAGCGTTCAGGACACATAAGAAGCGTTCAGGACACATAGACAGCGTTCAGGACACATAGACAGTTTTCAGGACACATACACAGCGTTTAGGACACATAAGCAGCGTTAAGGACACATATGCAGCGTTCAGGACACATAAGCAGCGTTCAGGACACATAAGCAGCGTTCAGGACACATAGCGTTCAGGACACATAGACAGCGTTCAGGACACATAGAAAGCGTTCAGGACACATAAGCAGCGTTCAGGACATATAGACAGCGTTCAGGACACATAGCGTTCAGGACACATAGACAGCGTTCAGGACACATAAGCAGCGTTCAGGACACATAGACAGCGTTCAGGACACATAGCGTTCAGGACACATAGACATCGTTCAGGACACATAGAAAGCGTTCAGGACACATAAGCAGCGGTAAGGACACATAGACAGCGTTCAGGACACATAGACAGAGTTCAGGACACATAGAAAGCGTTCAGGACACATAATCAGCGTTCAGAACACATAAGTAGCGTTCAGAACACATAGACAGCGTTCAGGACACATACGCAGCGTTCAGGACACATAGACAGCGTTCAGGACACATAGATAGCGTTCAGGACACATAGCGTTCAGCACATATAGACAGCGTTCAGGACACATAAGCAGCGTTCAGGACACATAGACAGCGTTCAGGACACATAGACAGCGTTCAGGACACATAGACAGCGTTCAGGACACATAGACAGCGTTCAGGACACATAAGCAGCGTTCAGGACACATAGACAGCGTTCAGAACACATAAGCAGCGTTCAGGACACATAAGCAGTGTTCGGGACACATAAGCTGCGTTCAGTACACATAGGCAGCGTTCAGTACACATAGACAGCGTTCAGGACACATAGACAGCGTTCAGGACACATAAGCAGCGTTCAGGACACATAGACATCGTTCAGGGCACATAGTCAGCGTTCAGGACACATAAGCAGCGTTCAGAACACACAAGCAGCGCTCAGGACACATAGACAGCGTTCATGACACATAGAGAGCGTTCAGGGCACATAAGCAGCGTTCAGGACACATAGGCAGCGTTCAGGACACATAGCGTTCAGGACACATAGACAGCGTTCAGGGCTCATAGACAGCGTTCAGGACACATAAGCAGCGTTCAGGACACATAGACATCGTTCAGGGCACATAGTCAGCGTTCAGGACACATAAGCAGCGTTCAGGACACACAGATAGCGTTCAGGACACATAATCAGCGTTCACGACAAACATGCAGCGTTCAGGACACATAGACAGCGTTCAAAACACATAGCGTTCAGAACTCATTGACAGCGTTCAGGACACATAAGCAGCGTTCAGGACACATAAGCAGCGTTCAAGACACATAAGCAGCGTTAATGACATATAAGCAGCGTTCAGTACACATAGAAGCGTTCAGGACACATAGACAGCGTTCATGACACATAAACAGCGTTCAGGACATGTAGACAGCGTTCAGTACACATAGACAGCGTTCAGGACACATAGACAGCGTTCAGGACACATAAGCAACGTTCGGGACACATAGACAGCGTTCAGGACACATAGACCGCGTTCAGAACACATAAGCAGCGTTAAGGACACACAGACAGAGTTCAGGACACATAGACAGCGCTCAGGACACATAAGCAGCGTTCAGGACAAATAGACAGCGTTCAGAACATATAAGCAGCGTTCAGGACACATAAGCAGCGTTCAGTACACATAGGCAGCGTTCAGTACACATACACAGCGTTCAGGACACATAGACAGCGTTCAGGACACATAGACAGCATTCAGGACACAGAGACACCGTCAAGAACACATTGACAGCGTTCAGGACACATAAGCAGCGCTCAGGACACATAAGCAGCGTTCAGGACACATAAGCAGCGTTCAGTACACATAGACAGCGTTCAGGACACATAGACTGAGTTCAGGTAACATAAGCAGCGTTCAGGACACATAAGCAGTGTTCAGGACACATAAGCAGCGTTCAGGACACATAAGCAATGTTCAGGACACATAAGCAATGTTCAGTACACATAGGCAACGTTCAGGACACATAGACAGCGTTCAGGACACGTAGACAGCGTTAAGGACACATAGACAGCGTTCAGGACACATAAGCAGCGTTCAGAACACATAGACAGCGTTTAGGACACATAAGCAGCGTTCAGAACACATAAACAGCGTTCAGGACACATAGACAGCGTTCAAGACACATAGACAGTTTTCAGGACACATAGACAGCGTTCAGGACACATAGACAGCGTTCAGGACACATAGACAGCGTTCAAGACACATAAGCAGCGTTCAAGACACATAGACAGCGTTCAGGACACATATGCAGCGTTCAGAACACATAAACAGCGTTCAGAACACATAGACAGCGTTCAGGGCACATAGACAGCGTTCAGGACACATAGACAGCGTTCAGGGCACATCGACAGCGTTCAGGACACATAAGCAGCGTTCAGGATACATAAACAGCTTTCAGGACACATTAGCAGCGTTCAGGACACATAGACAGAGTTCAGGACACATAAGCAGCGTTCAGGACACATAGACAGCGTTCAGGACACATAGACAGCGTTCATGACACATAGAAAGCGTTCAGGACACATAGACAGAGTTCAGGAGACATCGACAGCGTTCAGGACACAAACGCAGCGTTCAGGACACATAGACAGCGTTCAGGACACATAAGCAGCGTTCAGAACACATAAGCAGCGTTCAGGACACATAGACAGCGTTTAGGACACATAAGCAGCGTTTAGAACACATAGGCAGCGTTCAGGACACATAGACAGCGTTCAGGACACACAAGCAGCGTTCAGGACACATAGCGCTCAGGACACATAGACAGCGTTCAGGACACATAAGCAGCGTTCAGGACACATAAGCAGCGTTCAGGACACATGGACAGCGTTTAGGACACATAAGCAGCGTTTTTGACACATAGGCAGCGTTCAGGACACATAGACAGCGTTTAGGACACATAGACAGCGTTTTTGACACATAGACAGCGTTCAGGACACGCAAGTAGTGTTCAGGACACATAGACAGCGTTCAGGACACATAGACAGCGTTCAAGATACATAAGCAGTGTTCAGAACACATAGCGTTCAGGACACATAGACAGCGTTCAGGACACATAGACAGCGTTCAGGACACATAGACAGCGTTCAGGACACATAAGCAGCGTTCATGACACATAGACAGCGTTCAAAACACATAGACAGCGTTCAGAACACATAGACAGAGCCCAGGACACATAAGCAGCGTTCAGGACACATAGACAGAGTTCAGGACACATAAGCAGCGTTCAAGACACATAGACAGCGTTCAGGACACATAGACAGCGTTCAGGACAAACGAGCAGCGTTCAGGACACATAGACAGCGTTCAGGACACATAGACAGCGTTCAGGACACATAAGCAGTGTTCATGACACATAGACAGCGTTCAGGACACATAGACAGCGTTCAAGACACATAAGCAGTGTTCAGGACACATAGCGTTCAGGACACATAGACAGCGTTCAGGACACATAGACAGCGTTCAGGACACATAGCGTTCAGGACACATAGACAGAGTTCAGGACACATAAGCAGCGTTCAGGACACATAGACAGCGTTCAGGACACATAGACAGCGTTCATGACACATAGAAAGCGTTCAGGACACATAGACAGAGTTCAGGACACATCGACAGCGTTCAGGACACAAACGCAGCGTTCAGGACACATAGACAGCGTTCAGGACACATAAGCAGCGTTCAGAACACATAAGCAGCGTTCAGGACACATAGACAGCGTTTAGGACACATAAGCAGCGTTTAGGACACATAGGCAGCGTTCAGGACACATAGACAGCGTTCAGGACACACAAGCAGCGTTCAGGACACATAGCGCTCAGGACACATAGACAGCGTTCAGGACACATAAGCAGCGTTCAGGACACATAAGCAGCGTTCAGGACACATATACAGCGTTTAGGACACATAAGCAGCGTTTATGACACATAGGCAGCGTTCAGGACACATAGACAGCGTTTAGGACACATAGACAGCGTTTTTGACACATAGACAGCGTTCAGGACACGCAAGCAGTGTTCAGGACACATAGACAGCGTTCAGGACACATAGACAGCGTTCAAGACACATAAGCAGTGTTCAGAACACATAGCGTTCAGGACACATAGACAGCGTTCAGGACACATAGACAGCGTTCAGGACACATAAGCAGCGTTCAGGACACATAAGCAGCGTTCAGGATACATAGACAGCGTTTAGGACACATAGACAGCGTTTATGACACCTAGACAGCGTTCAGGATACACAAGCAGCGTTCAGGACACATAGACAGCGTTCAGGACACATAAGCAGCGTTCAGGACACATAGACAGCGTTCAGGACACATAGACAGCGTTCAAGACACATAAGCAGTGTTCAGGACACATAGCGTTCAGGACACATAGACAGCGTTCAGGACACATAAACAGCGATCAGGACACATACCGTTCAGGACACATAGGCAGCGCTCAGGACACATAGACAGCGTTCAGGACACATAAGCAGCGTTCAGGACACATAGACAGCATTTAGGACACAGCGTTCCGGACACATAAGCAGCGTTCAGAGCACGTAGACAGTGTTCAGAGCACATAAACAGCATTCAGGACACATAGGCAACGTTTAGGACACATAGGCAGCGTTCAGGACACATAAGTAGCGTTCAGTACACATAGGCAGCGTTCAGGACACATAGGCAGCGTTCAGGACACATAAGCAGCGTTCAGTACACATAGGCAGCGTTCAGGACACATAGGCAGCGTTCAGGTCACATAGGCAACGTTCAGGTCACATAGGCAGCGTTCAAGATACATGATTCCACTCGTCCACAACTTCGTAGGAACATCGGCTCACAACCCATGGGCCTGGGCTCAGTCCTGGGAAGAGTGAAGTATACGTGGAGTATACCTGGAGGGTGTTCGGGGGGGTCAGCGCCCCCGCGGCCCTGTCCATGACCGGGCCTCGCAGTGGATCAGGGCCTGATCAACTAGGCTGTTACTGAAGATTGAGACACGCAACATATGGGAATCTTTATTGAAGAAACGTTTCGCCACACAGTGGTTTCATCACTCCAGTACAAAGCAGAAAGGTGTAAGCAGAGGAGGAGTTTGAGGTAATCAGTCCCTCAGTCTGGAATCAATGTGTTCAGTCCATCACTCTTGTAGAAAGTACAGCATAGGGCCGTAGAAGTGGTTTATATACTGTAGTCAGGTGAGTGGAAGCAGGAGGAGGCGGGGTCACAGTGGTACCATCCCCTAGTTTAGTCTTCGTCCAAAGGTTGTCTGTTACTGCTGGTGTGGTCATCCCTGCGTACACCTCCTGCCCCGCATCACCTGGTGTTCAATAGGCACTTGGGTATTAGCCGAATGCTTTGGCTGGTATCCAGGGTGAGCATTAGGTTAGGTTACGTTATGTTAGGATAGGTTAGGTTAGGGTAGGTTAGGGTCGGGTAGGTTAGGTTAGGTTAGGTTAGGTTAGGTTAGGTTAGGGTAGATTAGGGTCGGGTAGGTTAGGGTAGGGTAGGTTAGGCCAGGTTAGGTTAGGCTAGGTTAGGGTAGGGTAGGGTAGGTTACGTTAAGTTAGAGTAGGTTAGGTTAGGTTAGGTTAGGTTAGGGACGGGTAGGGTAGGGTAGGTTAGATTAGGTTAGGTTAGATTAGGTTAGGTTAGGGTAGGTTATGTTAGGTTAGGTTAGGTTATGTTAGGTTAGGCTTAGGTTAGATTAGGTTAGGTTTAGGTTAGGTTAGGTTAGGTTAGGTTAGAGTAGGTTAGGTTAGGTTAGGGTAGGGTAGGGTAGGTTAGGTTAGGTTAGGTTAGGGTAGGTTAGGTTAGGGTAGGTTAGGTTAGGTTAGGTTAGATTAGGTTAGGGTAGGGTAGGGTAGGTTAGGTTAGGTTAGGTTAGGTTAGAGTAGGTTAGGTTACATTGTACTTTTCTAAAGGAAGTTCGGGTGTTAGTGTAATCTAGATAAACCGGACTTTGCAATAAGCTGAGACAGGAGAGAAATATTTTTATATAAAACGGTTTAGAAAACCATTTGGGCACCTTAACACCCCTCCTTCAGAGTGCAGGCACTGTACTTCCCATCTCTAGGACTCAAGTCCGGCCTGCCGGTTTCCCTGAATCTCTTCTTAAATGTTACTTTGCTCACACTCCAACAGCACGTCAAATATTAAAAACCATTTGTCTCCATTCACTCCTATCAAACACGCTCACGCATGCCTGCTGGAAGTCCAAGCCCCTCGCACACAAAACCTCCTTTACCCCTCCCTCCAACCTTTCCTAGGCCGACCCCTACCCCGCCTTCCTTCCACTCCAGACTGATACACTCTTGAAGTCATTCTGTTTCGCTCCATTCTCTCTACATGTCCGAACCACCTCAACAACCCTTCCTCAGCCCTCTGGACACAGTTTTGGTAATCCCGCACCTCCTCCTAACTTCCAAACTACGAATTCTCTGCATTATATTCACACCACACATTGCCCTCAGACATGACATCTCCACTGCCTCCAGCCTTCTCCTCGCTGCAACATTCATCACCCATGCTTCACACCCATATAAGAGCGTTGGTAAAACTATAATCTCATACATTCCCCTCTTTGCCTCCAAGAACAAAGTTCTTTGTCTCCACAGACTCCTAAGTGCACCGCTCACCCTTTTCCCCTCATCAATTCTATGATTCACCTCATCTTTCATAGACCCATCCGCTGACACGTCCACTCCCAAATATCTGAATACATTCACCTCCTCCATACTCTCTCCCTCCAATCTGATATCCAATCTTTCATCACCTAATCTTTTTGTTATCCTCATAACCTTACTCTTTCCTGTATTCACTTTTAATTTTCTTCTTTTACATACCCTACCAAATTCATCCACCAATCTCTGCAACTTCTCTTCAGAATCTCCCAAGAGCACAGTGTCATCAGCAAAGAGCAACTGTGACAACTCCCACTTTATGTGTGATTCTTTATCTTTTAATTCCACGCCTCTTGCCAAGACCCTCGCATTTACTTCTCTTACAACCCCATCTATAAATATATTAAACAACCACGGTGACATCACACATCCTTGTCTAAGGCCTACTTTTACTGGGAAATAATCTCCCTCTTTTCTACATACTCTAACTTGAGCCTCACTATCCTCGTAAAAACTCTTCACTGCTTTCAGTAACCTACCTCCTACACCATACACCTGTAACATCTGCACATTGCCCCCCTATCCACCTTGTCATACGCCTTTTCCAAATCCATAAATGCCACAAAAACCTCTTTAGCCTTATCTAGATACTGTTCACTTATATGTTTCACTGTAAACACCTGGTCCACACACCCCCTACCTTTCCTAAAGCCTCCTTGTTCATCTGCTATCCTATTCTCCGTCTTACTCTTAATTCTTTCAATAATAATTCTACCATACACTTTACAAGGTATACTCAACAGACTTATCCCCCTATAATTTTTGCACTCTTTTTTATCCCCTTTGCCTTTATACAAAGAAACTATGCATGCTCTCTGCCAATCCCTAGGTACCTTACCCTCTTCCATACATTTATTAAATAATAGCACCAACCACTCCAAAACTATATCCCCACCTGCTTTTAACATTTATATCTTTATCCCATCAATCCCGGCTGCCTTACCCCCTTTCATTTTACCTACTGCCTCACGAACTTCCCCCACACTCACAACTGGCTCTTCCTCACTCCTACAAGATGTTATTCCTCCTTGCCCTATACACGAAATCACAGCTTCCCTATCTACATCAACATTTAACAATTCCTCAAAATATTCCCTCCATCTTCCCAATACCTCTAACTCTCCATTTAATAACTCTCCTCTCCTATTTTTAACTGACAAATCCATTTGTTCTCTAGGCTTCCTTAGCTTGTTAATCTCACTCAAAAACTTTCTTATTTTCAACAAAATTTGTTGAAAACATCTCACCCACTCTCTCATTTGCTCTCTTTTTACACTGCTTCACCACTCTCTTAACCTCTCTCTTTTTCTCCATATACTCTTCCCTCCTTGCATCACTTCTACTTTGTAAAAACTTCTCATATGCTAACTTTTTTTCCCTTACTACTCTCTTTACATCATCAGTCCACCAATTGCTTCTCTTCCCTCCCGCACCCACTTTACTGTAACCACAAACCTCTGCTGAACACTCTAACACTACATTTTTAAACCTACCCCATACCTCTTCGACCCCATTGCCTATGCTCTCATTAGCCCATCTATCCTCCAATAGCTGTTTATATCTTACCCTAACTGCCTCCTCTTTTAGTTTATAAACCTTCACCTCTCTCTTCCCTGATGCTTCTATTCTCCTTGTATCCCATCTACCTTTTACTCTCAGTGTAGCTACAACTAAAAAGTGATCTGATATATCTGTGGCCCCTCTATAAACATGTTCATCCTGAAGTCTACTCAACAGTCTTTTATCTACCAATACATAATCCAACAAACTACTGTCATTTCGCCCTACATCATATCTTGTATACTTATTTATCCTTTTTTTCTTAAAATATGTATTACCTATAACTAAACCCCTTTCTATACAAAGTTCAATCAAAGGGCTCCCATTATCATTTACACCTGGCACCCCAAACTTACCTACCACACCCTCTCTAAAAGTTTCTCCTACTTTAGCATTCAGGTCCCCTACCACAATTACTCTCTCACTCGGTTCAAAGGTTCCTATACATTCACTTAACATCTCCCAAAATCTCTCTCTCTCCTCTACATTCCTCTCTTCTCCAGGTGCATACACGCTTATTATGACCTACTTTTCGCATCCAACCTTTACTTTAATCCACATAATTCTTGAATTTACACATTCATATTCTCTTTTCTCCTTCCATAACTGATCCTTCAACATTACTGCTACCCCTTCCTTAGCTCTAACTCTCTCAGATACTCCAGATTTAATCCCATTTATTTCCCCCCACCGAAACTCCCCTACCCCCTTCAGCTTTGTTTCGCTTAGGGCCAGGACATCCAACTTCTTTTCATTCATAACATCAGCAATCATCTGTTTCTTGTCATCCGCACTACATCCACGCACATTCAAGCATCCCAGTTTTATAAAGTTTTTCTTCTTCTCTTTTTTAGTAAATGTCTACAGGAGAAGGGGTTACTAGCCCATTGCTCCCGGCATTTTAGTCGCCTCATACGACACGCATGGCTTACGGAGGAAAGATTCTTTTCCACTTCCCCATGGACAATAGAAGAAATAAAGAAGAACAAGAGCTATTTAGAAAAAAGAGAAAAACCTAGATGTATGTATATATATATGCATGTGCGTGTCTGTGAAGTGTGACCAAAGTGTAAGTAGGAGTAGCAAGATATCCCTGTTATCTAGCGTGTTTATGAGACAGAAAAAGAAAAAGAAACCAGCAATCCTACCATCATGCAAAACAGTTACAGGTTTCTGTTTCACAGTCATCTGGCAGGACGGTAGTACTTCCCTGGGTGGTTGCTGTCTACCAACCTACTACACATATATATATATATATATATATATATATATATATATATATATATATATATATATATATATATATATATATATATATATATATACAAATATATATAGATACAAATATATATATGTATACAAATATATATATATATATATATATATATATATATATATATATCACAGCCTCATTGCGATTAACATCATAAGCTTATGAGAGGTTTACTAAGCTTGCAGCTAAACAAAAAAAAAAATAGTGGAAGCTGGGGTTTTTCCTGCCATGAAAAAACTTACAAAAGAAAAATCATGTATGCTTAAAAAAATAATGAAAACAGTAATGGAAATGTTAAATAATGGAGTGTGTGGTTGATAATGGTGGGGTTACAAGTATCTTCACCAGGTGCCACATCAACCAGGCTGTGATGGATATTTGGGGCTACAGTCAGCAGTAGCCTGGATGACCAGGCAAGCACCAGACGAGCCTGGCCCACGGCCGGGCTCCGGGAGTATAAAAACTCCTCAAAGGTATCTCAAAAGATATAAATGTATAGATTATCTAGGAATGTTTATTATAATCAGGAGGAGGAAACTAAAACCGTGGGAGTTGTACAGTGTCTGGGGGACAAGGGTTGGGAGTTACTCATGTTTGATCCGAGGTAAGGAAGGATCGTACCCACACAGCTGAGAGTAGGTAAAGAGAATTCAAGATGCGTTTAGATTTAGATTTCTATCCCGCCAGTTGTTCTACGCGATTCAGCCAGCTGGCTTCTGGCCGTTGTTGTGGAGGCCATCTGTGACCAACTGTGGCCGCCAGTGCAGTAATATCGCCTAGTGAATATTAAGATTAATATCTGGTACTTTCAAGGCTCGTAAGAGCACTCTGAGGGATGTGACACTAGTTAGTTTAATATGTTTATTATGCACCCCATACCCATCCTGTGGGCGGTAGTCAAAAGATTACAGAGGTACATAATTGGTCCAGGGACTGGACTCCAAAGTTTTGATAGCTGAGCAAGTTACAAAGGTAATGAACTCACAATTTACAAAGGTAATGAGCTCACAATTTACAAAGGTAATGAACTCACAATTTACAAAGGTAATGAACTCCAGGTAGGTCTGGTCACAATCATGACAAGTTACAAAGTTATTTAAAGATTACAGAGGTACGTAATGGGTCCAGGGACCGGGCTCCCAAAGTTTTGATAGCTGAACTAGGTACAAAGGTAATGAGCTCACAAGTTACAAAGGTAATGAATTCTGTAGAATGGTTACTTACGTTTATACATGGCTACAATCATGAACAAATTATAGTGTAATGAGCAATTCACACTTCCACACCCGGTCACAACTGTAGTGAGTTATTGGTGCAAATATTGATTGTTGAGACACACACACACTACACACACACACACCACACACACACACACACACCACACACACACACACACACACACACACACACACACACACACACACACACACACACACACACACATGGTAATGCATCATTTACAGCTAGCAAAGTCAGGGTATTTCTCCAGAATGGTCTGCAATATACCACTGTGGATAAAATACTTTGCCATTTCTTGAACATTTCTGAGTGAGTTGTTTCTAAATTCATTAATCTGATCACACTCCAGTACATAATGACGCAATGTGTGACAATAGTCCATCTGGCAAAGTTTACATTTCGTTTGGTCTACATCTGGTGGTGGTGATTTAACCTGCCGAAGATACTTGTAACCCAGCCGGAACCGGGCAGTAGTGACATCCAAGAGTCTGCTTATCTTGTTGGATGCACCATAGACATGTGGCTCCTCCTGCATGATGGAATGATGATAGATGGACTGACTTGTGTCAATCTCCCTAAGTCTTAAGTCAATAAAGTTCACTTGAAGTTCTTTTCGTATTATTGTTCTCAAACTGCTAACTGACAACCCAAGATTATAATCTACCCCCTCTTTGAAAGCATACAGCTTAGCCAATTTATCAGTTCTATCATGCATCTGAAGACCAATGTGAGATGGAATCCACAGCATGTGCACTCTGACTCCACTGTCCACAATCTTACCATACCTATGTCTGGCTTCTGACACAAGCATGCCACAATTTATACTTAATGAGTTGAGAGCATTTATGGATGACAGAGAATCAGTTACAATTAAAGTGTCAACCTTAGATACATGGACACATTTGAGTGCAAGGAGTATGGCAAACAGTTCTGTTTGAAGGGTAGAGGCCCAGTTATTGATGCGTGCTTCAATTTCTTTATGAGAGCCATCACTCTGTGTGACAACAGCAGCACTACCAGCTGCACCAGTGGACTGGTGAACAGAACCATCGACGTAAATAATTTGTGAAAGAGTGTTCTGTGTGACTAAGTTATCAATACAGCTTAAGGCATCATGTGCACTAGCTGGACTTACTGAAGGATGGTGAAGGTCATGAGGGGCGCCCTGGTACATCAGTGGGAAGAAACCTCTAAAGCCTCACGCCTTTCATATCCCCTCCAAGACTCCCACAAACCTTCTTTCACGAATTCCACTCCCACGCTACGCACCCCTCCCACGCGCACACACGCCCACCTGTGTGCGCACTGGCACTATCTTCCCCTTATCCCTTCTACATACACATTCATGTTTACGTGTGGAGGGCTGGGGGCAAAAATCTACGAATTATCCTTGGTTTTCTTAGAATAACTGTTCAGAAATAGTGCCAGAGTGAGCCAGGTGATCGAAAATACATGAAAACAACGTAGGTGTCAGTGTGTATTTCCTACGAGGAACACACCTGTCTGTATAATAGCAGGTGTCAGGAATATACCTATCCTCATAGCAGCAGGTGTCAAGGAACTGCCTTTTAGAGTGACTGTACCATATATCTAGTTTGTGTTGACTGCGGTGAATCCTCACTAACTATGGATTGGCAGGTGCCAAGCATGTATACTTAATTGAGAGGTGATTACTGGTCTACCTACGTACGAAAATGTGCATGGACACACAACGTACGTATCTGCCACCGATATGGCAGAATCTAAATAGAATTCCATAAATATAGGTCGGGTTCAAGTGATATTTATAAATACGAGAGAGAGAGAGAGAGAGAGAGAGAGAGAGAGAGAGAGAGAGAGAGAGAGAGAGAGAGAGAGAGAGAGAGAGAGAGAGAGAGAGAGAGAGAGAGAGAGAGAGAGAGAGAGAGAGAGAGAGAGAGAGAGAGAGAGAGAGAGAGAGAGAGAGAGAGAGGAGAGAGAGAGAGAGAGAGAGAGAGAGAGAGAGAGAGAGAGAGAGAGAGAGAGAGAGAGAGAGAGAGAGAGAGAGAGAGAGAGAGAGAGAGAGAGAGAGTTTTATATATACTTATTTAAAGCCATATTCCTTTCTGTAAATTTAAAAAAAAATTCTCCCCTTGCTTTTTTTCTTATCTATCACTCACAATATATTTCTTTTCTCACGCCTGTCACTCTCTTTCTTGCAATTTCTTCCACCCTTCTCAAACGCCATTCCCTTCCCTCTTCTTGCCTCCCTACATCTTTTCCTTTTCCATTCCCTCCCTATCTCCCCCCCATCCCCTTCACAGTAAGGTATAGTTAGTATCACATATGTAACAACTCCGTACAATTCCGTATAAAATCAAACACTGTAGCTGGCACAGGAGTGCAGTTAGAAGCTTGAGTTGGTCTATGACTAAAAGAACGTAGGTAAGAATATTTACGGGGCACACTAATATAAACTGATGTTGCAGTAAGGGTTAGCCTTAATTGCAAGTACTTCTGGCAGATGTGATCAAACTAAATGCGAAGTATGTGATCAACTTTATGATCACCATTTTGAACACTAAATGCTTGACTGTTCACTTATTGAAAAATATAGATGGATATGAGATGCACAAACTAGCCACTACCGTCCACAGGACGGATATGAGATGCACAAACTAGCCACTACCGTCCACAGGACGGATATGAGATGCACAAACTAGCCACTACCGTCCACAGGACGGATATGAGATGCACAAACTAGCCACTACCGTCCACAGGACGGATATAGAATACTAAACTAGCCACTACCGTCCACAGGAGGGATATGAGATGCACAAACTAGCCACTACCGTCCACAGGACGGATATGGGATGCACAAACTAGCCACTACCGTCCACAGGACGGATATGGGATGCACAAACTAGCCACTACCGTCCACAGGACGGATATGGGATGCACAAACTAGCCACTACCGTCCACAGGACGGATATGGGATGCACAAACTAGCCACTACCGTCCACAGGACGGATATGGGATGCACAAACTAGCCACTACCGTCCACAGGACGGATATGGGATGCACAAACTAGCCACTACCGTCCACAGGACGGATATGGGATGCACAAACTAGCCACTACCGTCCACAGGACGGATATGGGATGCACAAACTAGCCACTACCGTCCACAGGACGGATATGGGATGCACAAACTAGCCACTATCGTCCACAGGACGGATATGGGATGCACAAACTAGCCACTACCGTCCACAGGACGGATATGGGATGCACAAACTAGCCACTACCGTCCACAAAATCTAATCATGTAATTCATGTGCGTTCCAGTGTGGTGGACAGGCTGGCTCAGCAACAAGTCTCTCTCAGCACGCGACAAACAATAGAAAACACGACATACACATTACAATCACAACGACAAACGTCACAAATACGAGAGAAGCATCACAAACGCCAGAGGAACATTACACACATGAAAATCAAATTTTTAAAATCCCTAAAACTTGAGAAAAATACGTTTTGTTCCTCTACCTCTCCCTTTTTCACCCTCCCTTCTCTTTTCCCTTCCTCCTCCTCCTCCTCCTCCTTGCCCACTTCCCTCCACACCTTCCTATCCTTCACCTTGTAAAAGGTTTGATCACAGAAAAAGAAATTGGTGGCTCCCCTTTCTTTTTTGGTACACGAGTGGGATTAAGAGTGAGCGGGGGTGTGAATATAAGTGAATGTAGAGATCGAAGTCCTTGAGAAAGTACAAGCTCCAAGGGGGGTCGATCTCCGTACTAAGTACACACTTCCCCCCAGGTCAGGTAACCCTGATCAGATGTCTCGCTAAGCTGACGAGACTAATTTAGCAGTACACAGCTAACCAGCATTACAATATAATCACAATGTAAATAAATCTTAAGTCTACTACTAGCATTCCAAGCCGTATCCATCAAGTCATTCCAAACTATATAATTTAAAAGACTAACATTTTGAGGGTAGTGATATACAGGTGGAACAAGGCGCTGGTACTTCTACCACCACGGTCAGGTGACCCAACGTCGGGATTAATGGGGAGAAGAAGGGCCAAATTGGGCGTGAAATGATGCAAAGTGTGTAGGATAGTTAATATCACCTGGGCGTGAGGGTGGGCTGACAAAGGGAGTGTTAGGCCTGAGTAGAAAGTGATTTCTTTTGTCTTATTTAGAGTTTGGTGCGCGCACAGGCATGCGTGTATTAGTGTACAAGCGTGTACGCACGTGCGTATATTTTAGCTTTTATTCCACGAGTGTTTTCATTATTACCCGACTAAGTTTCTGCCTCAAACACTAAGGCTGACTGTAATTAACAGTATAATTAACATCTGCAGCTTTGCAACATCTGCCAACAGTTGTGCAATTCTTTGGTGTGATGCGCACAAGCACACACACACACACACACACACACACACACACACACACACACACACACACACACACACACACACACACACACACACACACACACACACACACAACATCGCTCTCTCTTTTACACCCTACAAGATTTACTTTCAACGTGTAATCTTCCGGCCTGTATCTTGCATCACTGTTGATGAAGTCGGCAGCCACCGCCCTTGCAATCTGATCCTGGATCAAACCTCCTGGTTGCCGGTCTGACCAACCAGACTGTGCTAACAGCACGGAGTCCAAAGCAATCAGGAACTGGCCAGAGAAATCCTTCACGTTCCAGCTTGAAGAAAAAGGGTTTGTTGATAAATTCCTCTTGGGACATATTACTGCTCTGACTAATACATCAGAGTGAGGGAAGAGTCTAGGGCGCACTAACATGTGCTACCTGCATTACTGGCTCTTGTTCGTCAGGAACTCATGATTGCTACTATAAGAGTCCACAGGTTATTAAACATTATATCCTTGTTAAGGCCTTATTTCGATTATGCTGCGCAGTTCTGATTTCCATATTATGGAATGGACGTAAATGCTCTGGAAAATACACAAATAACCCGTACATAGAAGAGAGGAGCTTACGACGACGTTTCGGTCCGACTTGGACCATTTACAAAGTCACACTCTGGAAAATATTCAAAGGATGATAGTTGAGCCCATTTAGAGACCTTTCCTACAAGTATAGACTAGGGGTACTGAATTTGCACTCTGGAAATCCGTACAATTAGGGAATACAGATAATACAGTGTTGAAAATATCTGACCAAGACAGGATACACAACAATGGATTCAGATGGATCAAATTTAGATTTAGAAGGCTGAAGGTAAGTAATGGTTTAGCAACAGCTTTGTGGATCACTGGAACAAAGTCCCGAGTAGCGTTACTGTGGAGAGGAATACTGGAGGTTTTGAAAATAAGTGGGACAGCTACAGTAGAGAGCGAGTGCACGCACCCCCCATCTTGAACCCCCTCTTCCCTCACATACCAGTCACCAACAATAACAGCCGCATCGCTGCACAGCACAAACAGGCACAGCACCCCCTTACCCCCCACACACACACACACAGTCCCTCAACCTTAATTGACGATCCTCTTTGATAAACGCCACCTGCGTATTGTCCATACTTTTTTTGTTATCTGTTAATTAACGTTGTATTCAATGATAGGCCACGTTCCTCTAAGCCTTCTTCTAACAACTATTAAATAGATCACTTGTCCAGGCACAGAGATATTTCATTACACACCTAAGATACTTTATTAAAATTATCATACACCATATAATAAACCCAAGTTATATATATATATATATATATATATATATATATATATATATATATATATATATATATATATATATATATATATATATATATATATATATATATATATATAGTAAAAGCTAGTTTTTATTTGAAAGAATATCATAAATGAGGATCACGGAGGCTAGGTTGAGACACCTGGTGGTGGTGGTGAGGTGACCAGCAGGAACTAGACACAGGTAGGTCAGGTCCCCAGAGAGTGCTCTTCCAGGTAGCAGGCAGCTCCCAGCTAGCTGCTACCTATGTTGATGGATCAGGTGCCTAGCTAAGACCCCCACCCCACCACCACACTGGTGACGCCAGAACACCTGTTCCCGGGACGTTTCACATGTCGACCGAGACGACGCCGACAACGACACCAGTAACAGCAGGAACAACAACAGCAGGAACAACAGCAACAGAAACAACAGCAGGAACAACAGCAACAGGAACAACAACAGCAGGAACAACTGCAACAGAAGCATGCAAGTTTTCCCGTAAATATAACAGTAAATTTAAAAGCCGAGTAACATTAGTTACACAAACTTATGACGACGTTTCGGCCAGACTTGGGCCGAAACGCAGCACTCCGCAATATTTCTTTAGTGCACCGAGGTGGAGGGGTGGGGGGGGAAGCAGGGTTCATGGGATACCTGGAAGGTGTTCCGGGGGTCAACGCCCCCGCAGTCCGGTCCATGACCAGGCCTCGGTAAGGTGATATCTTTCTGGGATCGCGCCCAGACCGAAACATCTTATCTACATCTTACTGCTCACTAGTGACTAGTAAGGGCAACTGCTCATTACAAGGTCTGATGACCTATCCTTACACACTAATGTCACTCACCTGACCTATCCTTCACTCCTTTATTCCTTATTATCACATTACCCATTCGTCCTCTTTCCCCTTTTCATCTTCCTCTTTTCCCTCTCTCCTATACGAAGGCACAAAATATAGAATACAAGTCAAAATTCGATCAATTACCTTTCTTCCTCTATTTTCTCTCCCCTACTCCACGTCCATATAGTAGCCATCTACACCTAAACCACTCTTAAAACTCCCTCCTTCCACAGCCATCAACACTTGTTGATCTCACCACACATGCCAGTCCCACCCAAACATACCCTCAACAACCCTCTTTCAAAGCCTCACCCAACCCCACCGTACAATACACTGTAGATAAACCCCATTAAATGCAGATTCTCCGTGAGAATGGTCGAAGGTGTGGTGGGTGATGGCTTGCAGGTGTGGCGGGTGATGGCTTGCAGGTGTGGCGGGTGTGCAAGTGTACAGTGAATCGGTCCCTGGTGTCAATGGAACTGGTCCTGACAGTATCTGAAGACACGTATCATAAAACGCTGAAGGGGTGGAGAGGTAAGCCAGCGGAAGGCCTCTGTCAGATGACTAGAAGCTCCAGTGGCGGGTCATCATATAACTAATAACTGCGCCAGGAAACAATTGTCCTGTTTCCTGGAGAATCTTACCCTACAGTTATTTAACAACGTAGTAGTAACTAGACAGTGGCTGGAACATTTCTCTCCCTCGCACACGCACGCACGCGCACATACAGACACACAGACACACACACACAGAGGACGACACTGGAGGACAGGAGAGATGGGGGGGAGACATGATAACGACATACAAAATACTGAGAGGAATTGACAAGCTGGACAAAGACGGGATGTTCCAGAGATGGGACACAGCAACAAGTTGGAAGTTGAAGACACAGATGAATCACAGGGATGTTAGGAAGTATTTCTTCATCCACAGAGTAGTCAGTAAGTGGAATAATTTGGGAAGCGATGTAGGGGAGGCAGGATCCATACATAGCTTTAAGCAGAGGTATGATAAAGCTCACGGTTCAGGGAGAGTGACCTAGTAGCGACCAGTGAAGAGGCGGGGCCAGGAGCTCGGACTCGACCCCTGCAACCTTAACTAGGCGAGTACACACACCAATTTTTACAGAAAGAGCTGTTATCCTACCTCAGTTCTTTTTTAAAGCCCAGCCCTATACTCTCCTATACTACCAGTTCCCAGGATGCCACCCACAACAGTCGAGTAACACCCAGGTACTTACTTATTGCTAGGTGAACAGAAGCAGCAGGTGTAAGGAAACACAACAGTCGAGTAACACCCAGGTACTTACTTATTGCTAGGTGAACAGAAGCAGCAGGTGTAAGGAAACACAACAGTCGAGTAACACCCAGGTACTTACTTATTGCTAGGTGAACAGAAGCAGCAGGTGTAAGGAAACATGTCCAATGTTCCCACCACGGACACTCGCTGTGTGAGCCAAGAGCGATACCAAGCCACAGGATTCAGGAACGTTTGTCAGTTTGATTATTTATTAGTCAGAGCTAAGCGCTAAACCCACAAGAGTCATACAGGTAAAGTTAACCAAGTAAGGAAGATAAAGGTACTGACCTGCTCACGGAGTCAACTCTGACCGGGTTGTAGATGAATGGTTCAGAGAACCGACACATTGATAAATTAGACACATGTGCAACTCTTGGGTATCTTTATTGAGGAAGCGTTTCGCCACACAGTGGCTTCATCAGTCCATACAAAGGAGAATCTTGAAGAACAAGAGGAGAATGAGGTAATCAGTCCCTCAACCTTGAGTCGATGTGGTCAATCCATTCAAGATTGATGGACTGACCACATCGACTCAAGGCTGAGGGACCGATTACCTCATTCTCCTCCTGTTCTTCAAGTTTCTCCTACGTATGGACTGATGAAGCCAGTGTGTGGCAAAACGTTTCCTCAATAAAGATACCCAAGAGTTGCACATGCGTCTAATTTATCTGACCGGGTCACCTCCCCCTTTCTTCCACGGCAAATGTGAACCTCCGCTGCTGTACCGTGGCTTGACGAACGTTGATGGCATCTTCCCACTCTGTAAAATGCAGATCCATTAATTACGACGGAACGGGGGGGGATGGGGGTCATGCAGTGACTGGGGTAAATTGGGGGAGGGAGAATTTAGGCGTGATCCAGAGGGACGAATTGTTCAAATTCCTCTGATTAGGATCCATTAATGTGGATCTTTCCACACAAACATCAAAGAAATCGACACGAAACTTGTGTTTCTTTTCATAGATTGTGGTCGAAAACTTAATTAAACCCCTTTTAAGACGCTTTTAAAGATAATTTATGTCTTGGTCAGCCATGCAAGACTTCCTTAGACAGTGAACACCACTGGTTCTTTGCGGCGACTTCTACTGGTACTGGGAAAAACACTGGTTTGGTTTATCTTTCAAGTTTAAAGCTTATCAACTACCTGCAACACTGCCACACACTGTTGTACCTGCAACACTGCCCCAAACTGTTGTACTTGCAACACTGCCCCACACAGTGGGTTGAACCTGCAACACTGCCAAACACAGTAGGTTGTACCTGCAACACTGCCACACACTGTTGTACCTGCAACACTGCCCCAAACTGTTGTACCTGCAACACTGCCCCAAACTGTTGCACCTGCAACACTGCCCCAAACTGTTGTACCTGCAACACTGCCCCACACAGTGGGTTGTACCTGCAACACTGAAAAACACAGTGGGTTGTACCTGCAACACTGCCAAACACAGTGGGTTGTACCTGCAACACTTCCCCACACAGTGTTGTACATGCAACACTGACTCACACAGTGTGTTATACCCGCAACACTGCCCCTCACAGTGTGTTGTACCTTCAACACTGCCCCAAAAAGTGTGTTGTACCTGCAGCACTGCCCCAAACAGTGTGTAGTACCTGCAACACTGCCCCAAACAGTGTGTAGTACCTGCAACACTGCCCCACAGAGTGTTGTAAATGCAACACTGCCCCACAGTGTGTTGTGCCTGTACCACTGCCCCACACAGTGTGTTGTACCTGCAACACTGCCCCACACAGTGTGTTGTACCTGCAACACTACCCCACACAGAGTGTTGTACCTGCAACACTACCCCACACAGTGTGTTGTACATGCAACACTACCCCACACAGTGTGTTGTACCTGCAACACTTCCCCACACTGTGTTGTACCTGTAACACTACCCCACTGTGTTGCACCTGCAACACTAGCCCACACAGTGTGTTGTACCTGCAACACTGCCCCACAAAGTGTGTTGTACCTGTAACTGCCTCATACAGTGTGTAGTACCTGCAACATTACCCCACACAGTGTGTTGTACCTGCAACACTACCCCACACAGTGTGTTGTACCTGTAGCACTGCCCCAAAGTGTGTTGTACCTGTAACACTTCCCCACAGTGTGTTGTACATGTAACACTGCCTCACACATTGTGTTGTACCTGCAACACTGCCACACACGGTGTGTTGTACCTGTAACATTGCCCCACACTGTGTTGTACCTGTAACACTGCCCCACACAGTGTGTTTTGCCTGCAACACTTCCCCACACAGTGTGTTGTACCTGTAACTGCGCCACACTGTGTTGTACTTGCAACACTACCCCACAAAGTGTGTTGTACCTGCAACACTGCCTCACACAGTGTTGTACCTGCAACACTGCCCCACACTGTGTTGTACCTATAACACTACCCCACAGTGTGTTGTACCTGCAACACTACTCCACACAGTGTGTTGTACCTGTAACTGCCTCATACAGTGTGTTGTACCTGCAACACTGCCCCACACAGTGTGTTGTACCTGTAACACTGCCCCACAGTGTGTTGTACCTGCAACACTGCCACACACAGTGTGTTGTACCTGTAACACTGCCCCACACAGTGTTTTGTACCTGTAACATTGCCCCACACTGTGTTGTACCTGCAACACTGCCTCATACAGTGTGTTGTACCTGCAACACTACCCCACACAGTGTGTTGTACCGGTTACACTGCCCCACACTGTGTTGTACCTGTAACACTGCCCCACACAGTGTGTTGTACCTGCAACACTGCCCCACAGAGTGTGTCGTACCTGCAACACTGCCCCAGTGTGTTGTACCTGCACCCCTACCCCACACAGTGTGTTGTACCTGCAACACTACCCCACACAGTGTTGTACCTGCAACACTGCCTCACAGTGTGTTGTACCTGCAACACTACCCCACACAGTGTGTTGTACCTGTAACACTGCCCCACAGAGTGTGTTGTACCTGCAACACTGCCCCAGTGTGTTGTACCTGCAACACTACCCCACACAGTGTACTGTACCTGCAACACTACCCCACACAGTGTGTTGTACCTGCAACACTGCCTCACACAGTGTGTTGTACCTGCAACACTGCCACACACAATGTGTTGTACCTGTAACACTGCCCCACATTGTGTTGTACCCGTAACACCGCCCCACAGAGTGTGTTGTACCTGCAACACTACCCCACAGTGTGTTGTACTTGCAACACTACCCCTCACAGTGTGTTGTACCTGCAACACTACCCCACACAGTGTTGTACCTGCAACACTACCAACACAGTGTTGTACCTGCAACACTGCCTCACACAGTGTTGTACCTGCAACACTACCCCACATAGTGTGTTGCACCTGTAACACTATCCCACACAGTGTGTTGTACCTGCAACACTACCCAACACAGTGTGTTGTACCTGCAACACTACCCCACACAGTGTGTTGTACATGCAACACTACCCCACACAGTGTGTTGTACCTTCAACACTACCCCCACGCAGTGTGTTGTACCTGTAACACTGCCTCACACACTGTGTTGTACCTGTAACACTGCCTCACACACTGTGTTGTACCTGCAACACTACCCCACCCAGTGTGTTGTACCTGCAACACTGCCTCACACACTGTGCTGTACCTGCAACACTACCCCACGCAGTGTGTTGTACCTGCAACACTCTCACACACTGTGTTGTACCTGCAACACTACCTCACGCAGTGTGTTGTACCTGCAACACTTCCTCACGCAGTGTGTTGTACCTGTAACACTGCCTCACATACTGTGTTGTAAGTGCAACACTGCCTCACACACTGTGTTGTACCTGCAACACTCCCCCACACAGTGTGTTGTACCTACAACACTGCCTCACACACTGTGTTGTACCTGCAACACTGCCTCACACACTGTGTTGTACCTGCAACACTCCCCCACACAGTGTGTTGTACCTGCAACACTGCCTCACACACTGTGTTGTACCTGCAACACTGCCTCACACAGTGTGTTTTACCTGCAACACTACCTCATGCAGTGTGTTTTACCTGCAACACTGCCTCACACACTGTGTTGTACCTGCAACACTGCCTCACACAGTGTTGTACCTGCAACACTACCCCACACTGTGTTGTACCTGCAACACTGCCTCACACACTGTGTTGTACCTGCAACACTGCCTCACACAGTGTGTTGTACCTGCAACACTACCCCACGCAGTGTTGTACCTGCAACACTACCCCACACAACGTGTTGTACCTGCAACACTGCCTCACACACTCTGTTGTACCTGCAACACTGCCCCACACAGTGTTTTGTACCTGTAACACTGCCTCACACACTCTGTTATACCTGCAACACTGCCCCACACAGTGTTTTGTACCTGTAACACTGCCCCACGCAGTGTGTTGTACCTGCAACATTGCCTCACACACTGTGTTGTACCTGCAACACTGCCTCACACACTGTGTTGTACCTGCAACACTACCCCGCGCAGTGTGTTGTACCTGCAACACTGCCCCACACAGTGTGTTGTACCTGCATCACTGCCTCACACACTGTGTTGTACCTGCAACACTGCCTCACATACTGTGTTGTACCTGTAACACTGCCTCACACACTTTGTTGTACCTGCAACACTGCCTCACATACTGTGTTGTACCTGTAACAATACCCCACACAGTGCGTTGTACCTGTAACACTGCCTCACACACTTTGTTGTACGTGCAACACTGCCCCACACAGTGTGTCGTACCTGTAACACTGCCTCACACATTGTGTTGTACCTGCAACACTGCCACACACAGTGTGTTGTACCTGTAACACTGCCCCACAGAGTGTTTTGTACCTGTAACATTGCCCCACACTGTGTTGTACCTGTAACACTGCATCACGCAGTGTGTTGTACCTACAACACTACCCCACACAGTGTGTTGTACCTGTAACACTGCCCCACATTGTGTTGTACCTGTAACACTGCCCCACACAGTGTGTTGTACCTGCAACACTGCCTCACAGTGTGTTGTACCTGCAACACTACCCTACACAATGTGTTGTACCTTCAACACTACCCCACACAGTGTGTTGTACTTGCAACACTACCCCACAGTGTGTTGTACTTGCAACACTACCCCTCACAGTGTGTTGTTTTTTTTTTTTTTTTTTATATTTTATTTAAAACCAACAATATACAATAAACAAAAGGAAAAACCATAAAGATGACAATATATGAACAATAACTGAAAAAACATTACATTAGATATTGAAACATTAACGAATAACATAACAATATAACAAATATGACCACCATTACCTACATATAAAATCAGAAACCGAAGCTTAAAATTGTCCTATACTAGCTACATGTGGATAAGTTAACTTTCGTAAAAACATGCAAACCTATATTAACTCTTCCTCAAATTAATCATCCTTGCTCTTAATTTACACTAGAATAATAAAATACAAGTATAATAAAGAGCAGTTTGAATCAAAGAACATTCCACAATTATCATAAATTTACCCTAACCTAAGCCTAGTATTTCATCTGTATTATAAATGTCTAATCAACACGAAAATTTTACCACATTCCCCTAACCATATTTGTTGGTGTACATGATACAACCTTGTATTACCATAAGGAGAGAAAAAAAAACAATAAAAAAGGAAAACCCATTCTTCACCTTCAAAATCAAACTTCAATTTACCATTAGGTACATACATATAAATAAGTATATAAAGTATGTTGTCTAATGGAACACAATCACTTACAACGTCAGTTATAATATTACGTCAACTCAACCACGAATAATTCATCCATTCTTACAACTTCAAGGTTCGTAAAACTCTTAAACTACATACATAGTATTGCCACCATCTAGACAAATTAAAAAGAAAAACAATACTCAAATATATCAAAACACACTATGCTTCTATTGGCACCAAATCAATTGTGCTTACAAAAATACATTGTAAATTAAACTGAAACATAAAAGCCATTTTGACATTTACACATTGTATCAAAATCATAAATGCGCATAGAAAATATGTATTGAATATCATTGAAAATGTTCATGAGAAAAACCATTAAAGGTATATACAAGAAAGTTAACATACATACATATACATATATATATATACATACACCTACATACATACATACACATACATACATACATACACATACACGCACATACAACACATGCATATATATATACACATACATAGTTATAAGTCGATAATTCCAAATATAACTGAATTGTACTTGAAACACTCGGAACAAATAATGTTAAAATTGCACCCCAGACATACCTCATATAACATTCATCAAACTCATCATGCTACCGCCCATTCTAGGAAACCAGCCCATTTCATCCCCCTTACCTGCCTTTCAACTCCCGTAAATCCCGTAAAGTGAAATTCCTATAACCCTCACTTAAATCCCTCTCCCATCTCCCCCCATACACCTCCTTATTTCTACACTTTGTCCTATAAAAAGTTGCTGTTAATGCATTAATTCTTTCACACACGTTCGCTCCTCTCATAGCCCAAGACATATAAATATAATCCGTAATTATATACCCTACCGCATTCTCTACCATCTGATTCACCCCACCTATGTCTAAGCTTAAAACCCTCAACACCTGCAAACCCCCCCCTCCCACTAACCTTATTACCTTACCCAACCAAACCCTTATTAGTTCAATACATTCGCAAAAATACACTATATGGAAAACAGTCTCCCATCCACCACAAGCCTTGCATATCCCATCCTCCCGTATTCTCTTATGGAATAAAACCATTCCAGACGGTAAGATCCCATGTAAAAATCTATACATTACTTCTCGTACTTTAGGTTTTAAACGTAATTTGTTCAAACGCCCCCAGATATTACACCAATCATACATCGGATAAACACCTTCTACCACTGCTACCACTGCCTTACCTTCCACCCCATCAAGGTTTCCCAATTTAATATGTGAAGGATCGCTCATGTTTATGATGACCCGTAACATTGCCTCACCTATTATGAACTCCCTACCCACCCACCACCGTTGCATATCCTGACGTATCTTATGAAGTCCGCCTTCCCTCGCCCCCCCCTCCCGCTTATAACTACGTTTCAAATACACACTCATAATCCTCTTTTCAACAGCTATAAGACCCAGCCCTCCACGGCCAACCGGGAGTGTGACAACCGCTCTACCTAACCATTCGCTTCCAGTACCCCAAATGAATCTAAAAACGCGCTTTTGTAACCTTTGTATCTCACTACGAAGTATCGGATATATTGCTGCTACATGCCAAAGTTTACTATATAATAGGACATTCGTTGTAATTACTCTTTGATGCAAAGTTAAGTGTGCAGCTCGTAAACCACTGAGGCGCTTCAGTACACCATCTACAATACGCACTGAATTTATTTGTTGTGCTAACTTGATATCACTTACATAAACGATCCCACATATCAGTAATTGGTCCACCTTTTTCCACCTTTCAACTACTTCACATTCCTCACTTAACCTATCTCCAAGATCCATATACTTCGTTTTCTCCTTATTAATTGACATGCCAGAAGCCTTTTCAAAAACATTTACTAACTTTTCCACCCGAGGCAAATCCCTGTTACCACTTACTAAAATCGTTGTGTCATCAACATATCCAACAATGCCAGCCCCCCCACCCCTTTCGTCACCAACCCCATTTGCTGCCAATAAGGCCCTAATTCCTCTATAAAAGGGATCCTGTAAACACGCAAAAAATATTTGTGAAAGGGGACAACCTTGACGTAGACCCCTGCTCATCTGAATTTGTTCTCCTAACCTTCCATTTACCTGCACCCGCAAGGATGCATCTTGATACATTAATTTGGCCCATGATATAATTTCCTCTCCAAACCCCTGCCATCTCATAATCTTCCATAACGCTTCCCTTTCTACACTATCATATGCCGCCTCCCAATCTATAGCCAACACCCCCCCCACTCCCAATTTTACTCTTTCTTCAATAAAACTTCTAATCAAACCATGCCCGTCATACATAGACCTTCCCGGCACCCCATATTGTCCCTTATCGATCACTTTACCCAGGACCTTTTTTATTCTGTTAGCTAAAATTCTTGCAAAAATCTTATAATCACCACACAATAACGAAATAGCACGATAGTCTTTAACTGTTAATGGCTCACCTTTAGGCACTAAAACGACCACAGCCATCCGCTGCTGTGCCCCTAAAACCCGATCCCGCTTAATGATATTGAATAATCTTACCAAAAATTCTTTTAAAACGCTCCAATTTTGGAGATAAAAGTCACTGGGCAACCCATCAATTCCTGGTGCCTTTCCTAATTGCGCCCCGGATAAAGCTACCCATGTCTCGCACTCCGTTATCGGCCCTTCCAAAACGAATCGATCATGCTCTGTCAACTCACACTGCACAAACCTTCCAATTGACTGTAATGCTATTTCACTTATTCCCACACTTTGCGTTTTCAACTTAACCCAAGCATCAATATACCCACTCATACCCTCAGTCGTCGTCAACACCTGGTCCACTTTATACCCTTGCATACCTACCTGAACATTCAACCCCATTAACTCCATTGCCTTGCGACGTGTGTGTTGACTCCGCAAAACACACGCCGACGGCCGATCTCCCCACAAAACCTCCTCAATCCCGCCCTTAAGCCTTTCCCCATCAAACCTCTCATTTTGTAAATTCCGGATATTTTCCTTCAAACTTTCAATTTCAATAACAGGATAATTAGCATTAATTTGTGCATAACAGTCGCGCAACTGCCCCTCTAAATATTTTTGAAAACCGTATTGTAACTGATTATATCTCTTCCCTCGATTAATATAATATTCCTTAATACGTTTTTTAGCTATTGTTTCCCACCAATTAACCATGGCACCATCCCCTGGTGCTTCTACCACTAAACGATCCCACATATGTCCAAAAGACAAAAGACTATCCTCTTCCTTTAATAACTTTACATTCAATTTCCAAAATGGACCCCTCCGAGGCACACCCTCAATATCCACATCTATTACCACTCCTCTATGATCCGAAAAAACCACATCTATCACATCCACCCTCCGCACAGTAACCGCACTAGGCACGTACATTCGGTCCAACCTCGCCGCATAACCTCGTTTAATGAAGGTATGCTCTACCATCCCTCCCCCCCCACACACATCCTTTAACCCCACCCCGGTCAATATATCCCCCAATATACCCAAACAACACCCCGCACCTCTGGGCTCCACATCTTTACGACGTATCACGCAATTCCAATCTCCGCCTATTATTGCAACATTCGGTAAACCACGTAAAAAATAGACCAGCACGTCCCGAACAAATTTAGTTTTAATACTCACGTCACCCTCAGCCGGACCATATACACATACTAAACTAATGGGAACCCTACCCCAAGTTCCATCCACCCTAATTACCCTCCCCTCCCCCCCTTCACTACGCCTTACTATAAACGGGCTAGTTTCCTTTACCAAAATGGCAGCCCCACCTTTCAAACGTGTCGCGTGTTCCATGTACACATTATAACCACTCATATCCAACTCATAACCAGGCCTAAAATTATGTTCCTGTAAGAATACCACATCCACACCAAGTCGCACCAAATACTCATTAAACCACTTAAGCTTCCTCTCAGCTCTCAACCCGTTAATATTTATAGTAAAACACTTGAATTCAACAAATGGGTTTTCCTTTTGTCCCCGGCATTGACTTTACCCCAGTTCGTTTTGCAACACCTCTGTCCCTCCCCCCTTTGTTGGGAATCACCTTTGCAATCCCTTGATCCTTGTGTTCACCATTCCCTCTCTTCTGTACCTCCACCCAAGACTTTTTCCCAGGGCGTTGGGCAGGAGTTAGCACATCATCAGAATCCGATGATGCTGCAGTCCTCTTTCGTGTCCCGCCCTCCACCTGCATTTTGACATCTGAAGCACCGTCCTGATGCACCTCCACCTCTACTGCATGCACCTTCAATCCTGTAGACTCTCTCGTCGACAAACCGTCATCTTCTGCCATACCATCATTCACAGCCTTCCCCAGAACTGAGCCTGGGTCTTCCACCTGATCTAGGACCGATTCCTCTAACAAGTCATCCAACGCCTTTACCAAAGACGCCGCCACTTCTTCACCCATATTAGGTAGTCTCTCCTCAAAAACCTTATGTATGTCCAATGACTGAGATTCTCCTTGTAGCGTTACAACTGGCGATTCAAGCTCCTTTTCTTTGTCTACCTCCTCACTCCATGACAACCGTTGTTGGGGCGGTGTAGCAAGAGACTGTTCTCGCTCATCGCCAACCTCGTCCACTGGCTGCTGTTGCTGCTGTTGCTGTTGCTGCTGTTGCTGTTGCTGCTGTTGCTGTTGCTGCTGTTGCCGTTGCTGTTGTGCCGGGTACCCACTTCGTTTCTCACACTGCGCCGCGATGTGGTCATATGACCCACATAGCCGACACGTACGTTGTTGCCCCGCATACGTTACATAGACTTGAGTCCTTAATTCTTTCAACACAATATATGAAGGAATAGGGTGCCGAAGAGTCATTTTAACTGTATACGCGCCTTCCAGCGCACCTGCATACGGTCCAGTTGCCCATCTCCCTGCTGTGGCTACGTGAACCGTCCCATAAGTACGCAGTTCACTGGTAATATCAAAATCAGTCGCCTCAAAAGGCACATTCCTGATTTTCACCCAGGTGTAATGTCGAGATACATCATGAAGTCTCACCGACACAGCTGTATTAACCTGTATGATGGTCTCCTGATACTTGTCGACCACTGCCTCGTAGACTTGTGCAGACGTCATCTTAACGAAGATTCTTGTCATTCCATTTAATGCGACACCACATATCTCCTCATTTGCTATACCATAGGTATCGCGAATGATCGCTGGTAATAATAAATCCATGTTGGATCCTGTGACAGCACCACGGATCATCTCAATGCAGACAGTGTTGATTCTTCTTCTGCTATTCAGCGCCATGTTGGAGAAAATAAAGTTTCCACCAACCAACGCTAGGGGCAGCTCAATCAGGTAAACTGCGCAAAACAAACTCAAACAGGAGCGTCTGCGCAGCTCGTCCACACGGCTCGGAGGCGATGAGGACAATGACTGCCACACACAGTGTGTTGTACCTGCAACACTACTGTTATATCTTCGAAATTGGTCATCCTGTGTTATTTAACTGTTGTAAGAGAATATGTTCATCACTTAATATTATAGCGCGAAAGTCCCCGTTTATAGCTAAAATAGAGACTTTCGGCGTTATATTATTATCTGTTAATATATGAAAAATACCATGGTATTATCATTATTATCGTTATTATCACTATTATCACTATTATCGTTATTATCACTTTTTTGTTATTATCACTATTATTTTACTATTATTGTTAGGTAGGATTTCTTGTGTATATAGAGTTTAAGTCTCGGAACCATCCGGTGAATTGTTCAGTTGTTTATGTCCGGCTGGCTGACGTGGGTCGGCTGATCCAACCTGACGACACGTCAACAGGCTGGCAAGTAGTCAGTCTGCTCCCAGCTCTAGCCCTGACAACTGATCGTATATTGGCTCTTACGGTGTACAGTTTGAATGGTTTTGAGAATTGGACTCAAGAGCTGACTCTCCTTGTTCCTCATTACTTTGAAAGATTCTTTTGATATTTATGTTCTTGGTCAGTTCAGTAATCCATAGAGATACTCTACGGCCAGATTCAAAGGTCTTGTTAAATCTTGTACCTTTTGTATTTTGAGTCTACAGTCTTGTTAAGAAAGAGACGTAAATGTTATTGAAGACTTAATTACAGGAAGAATAATTAAACTTCCTTATTAATGTGACATTTCCATGATTTTGAACTAAATGTATATGGTAAATTTATTGTACAAAGTATCAAGTTACATTAACTACAAAGAGAAGATAAAGTATTGTATTTAAATACTTTAATAAATTTGAATATTATTCTATGGAGTTTCCCAGTTGAAATTATTTCCCCTAGACTCTAAAACTTTACATAACTCGGATCCAAAAATCTTGTTGTATAAGAAATAAATGGTAACAGGCCACATTCTGAAGTTCTTTAAAAAATTTCTTATTCGCAACAAATGGGGTACCCGTCCGGGATCTCTGTTGTTCTAAGACATTGATCAAAAGAACAATATTAAAGTTATATACTGGGAATTTATCTTTAGTTAATTTCAAAATATTGATCATGGAAGATCACATTAAAGAGTTATTTGAAGATTTAACATTGTCAAAGCTGGACTCCTTGAAACTTCAAACGTGCTGGCAGATAGCCCGTAAATTGGGAGTACCATACGACAGATATTACACAGCCAATACCGTAAGGGCAATAATTAGAAACAAATTGTTTCCAGGGGCCTCTAACCATTATGTAGCAGGAGATTCTGACTCTGAAAGTTTAGTTTCTCAAGTAAGCTACCAGTCGAGAATCGAAGTATTAGAAGAACAATTTCAGAGTTGATCTTGAAATTGAATCAGATAGATTAGGTCCCGCTTTGGCCTCTAGTAAAGTAAATGAAGTATTGCAGGGTGCAGCCGCTGTTCGGCATTCGCCCGTTACTGAAGGAATTCCTATTAATGGTCAGCCTGGCCCTCACCAAGGTGCACGTCCAAAGGAATATCCACATACCGCTAGTTCAATTCCCTCATTTTCGATACCATCGGGGCATATTTCTCAGTCAGTTTGAGAAATTAGAGAGACTATTTATTTTACAGACTGCTCAAATTGAGGCTCAGCGTAAATTAAATGCCTCACACAGTGTGTTGTACCTGCAACACTACCTCACACAGTGTTGTATTTGCAACACTGCCTCACACAGTGTGTTGTATTTGCAACACTGCCTCACACAGTGTGTTGTACCTGCAACACTGCCTCACACAGTGTTGTACCTGCAACACTGCCTCACACAGTGTTGTACCTGCAACACTGCCTCACACAGTGTGTTGTACCTGCAACACTCCCCCACGCAGTGTTGTACCTGCAACACTACCCCACACAGCGTGTTGTACCTGCAACACTGCCTCACACAGTGTGTTGTACGTGCAACACTGCCCCACACAGTGTGTTGTACGTGCAACACTGCCCCACACAGTGTGTTGTACGTGCAACACTGCCCCACACAGTGTGTTGTACGTGCAACACTGCCCCACACAGTATGTTGTACGTGCAACACTGCCCCACACAGTGTGTTGTACGTGCAACACTGCCCCACACAGTGTGTTGTACGTGCAACACTTCCCACACAGTGTGTTGTACGTGCAACACTTCCCCACACAGTGTGTAGTGTTGACTCTGGCTGGTCAGCCATCTCCACTACCTGGGTCAAACCATTTATATCACACCGTTCTCTCACATCAAAAGTAAATTCCTGTTTAGTGGCTTCTTTGCGGCCATTAACCATTTCCTTTGCTTTATTCCATTCAAAATTTTACACTACATTTAGTAGGGTGGGTTATCAATGGTTAGTTATTAACGAATAATGAGTAGTTACAAAAATATTATGTGCTCGCGCCTTCTGCAATAAAAAAAAATGCTAGACTGGCGTGTTACATATTTTTTTATGGTAAATATATGTGAATAATTGGTTTAGAAAGCTGATAAGTTGATAAACAAGGTATTTGTGCAATAATTGGGTATCTTTAGTGAGGAAACATTTCGCTAGCCAGTGGCTTCTTCATTCCGATGCTGAGAACGGTGGAGGATAAGAAGGAGCTTGAGGTAATCAGTCCCTGAAACTGGAGATGATTTTTCAGTCCATCCATCAGGCTGAGGGACTCATTACCTCAAACTCCTCCTCCTCATCTTTTACATTTCTCCGCATTAGACTGAAGTCACATGTGTCTCAGTCATCGATTAGTTAATGGTCCAAGTCGGACCGAAACGTCGTTATTCAGTTTCAGGCTTCTATGTGACAGGTTGTTTTGATTATTTTGTAGTAGAGGGATGTGTTCAACCTCCCCCCCCCCACCTATAGAAGAGGAACACCCCTCCCTCCCACCTACTGTGGTAGTTCCACCTCCCTCCCTCCCACCAACTGTGGTAGTTCCACCTCCCTCCCTCCCACCTACTGTGGTAGTTCCACCTCCCTCCCTCCCACCTACTGTGGTAGTTCCACCTCCCTCCCTCCCACCTACTGTGGTAGTTCCACCTCCCTCCCTCCCACCTACTGTGGTAGTTCCACCTCCCTCCCTCCCACCTACTGTGGTAGTTCCACCTCCCTCCCACCTACTGTGGTAGTTCCACCTCCCTCCCTCCCACCTACTGTGGTAGTTCCACCTCCCTCCCTCCCACCTACTGTGGTAGTTCCACCTCCCTCCCTCCCACCTACTGTGGTAGTTCCACCTCCCTCCCTCCCACCTACAGTGGTAGTTCCACCTCCCTCCCTCCCACCTACAGTGGTAGTTCCACCTCCCTCCCTCCCACCTACAGTGGTAGTTCCACCTCCCTCCCTCCCACCTACTGTGGTAGTTCCACCTCCCTCCCTCCCACCTACTGTGGTAGTTCCACCTCCCTCCCTCCCACCTACTGTGGTAGTTCCACCTCCCTCCCTCCCACCTACTGTGGTAGTTCCACCTCCCTCCCTCCCACCTACTGTGGTAGTTCCACCTCCCTCCCTCCCACCTACTGTGGTAGTTCCACCTCCCTCCCTCCCACCTACTGTGGTAGTTCCACCTCCCTCCCTCCCACCTACAGTGGTAGTTCCACCTCCCTCCCTCCCACCTACTGTGGTAGTTCCACCTCCCTCCCTCCCACCTACTGTGGTAGTTCCACCTCCCTCCCTCCCACCTACAGTGGTAGTTCCACCTCCCTCCCTCCCACCTACTGTGGTAGTTCCACCTCCCTCCCTCCCACCTACTGTGGTAGTTCCACCTCCCTCCCTCCCACCTACAGTGGTAGTTCCACCTCCCTCCCTCCCACCTACAGTGGTAGTTCCACCTCCCTCCCACCTACTGTGGTAGTTCCACCTCCCTCCCTCCCACCTACTGTGGTAGTTCCACCTCCCTCCCTCCCACCTACAGTGGTAGTTCCACCTCCCTCCCTCCCACCTACAGAAGTAGATAAATTATTAGTTAATTCATAGAGGTGCGTCATACATTAAACGGAGAATGAGTCAACCTTATTTGATCCGAGGAAGGAGGTGGTAGCCTCAATTCCTCGCATCAAGAGCCCTTCACCGGCATCAAGACACCCTCCCCCCTCGGAAATGGTCAGGGACATGGGCGTCTTAACGAGTAATGAAGTCTGTGATTGTCAACGATGTGAAGGTCAATTAGAAACGTAACATAATGTGGAGACTATAAATATATACAGCAGACTGTGAAAGACGAGGTGATGAGTCCCTGAGCCTAGGAGCAGGTGATAAGCACTGTAGTCTTTAAGAGTCTAAAACACAGGCAAGTGTTTTTTATAGGTTTGTCAGGAAACGGGACAAGTATTTCCTGAGTCATGTGATGACCCGCAGCTGGAGCTTTTCGTCATCTGACCGAGGCCTTCCGCTGGCTTACCAGTCCTCCCCTTTAAAAAAAAATATGGTTATGATTATAACCAGCAGAGATACTGAGGCACAGGCAGGGAGACTGGTGCTAATATGAAATTAAGACACATGTGCAACATCTGGGTATCTTTATTGTAGACGTTTCGCCATCCAGTGGCTTTATCAATACAAATTCTAGGACATAACTTGAAGACAGTAGAACTATGTACAGAAGATGAGGTAATCAGCCCCTCAACCTAGGTGTAGGTGCGAAGAGCACCATAGTCGTGGAGATTCTGAAGCAGAAGAAAGGAGCCTGGCGCTTATATAGTAACGTCAGGTGTAGCAGACGAGGGCATAGTCACTGGTAGGCGGGATTCCCCAGTGGAAGTAGGTCCTTCCCAAAGAGATGGGTTAGTTGTAGTGCTAATATGTTGGCATCAGATAAAGGAGGTGTAGCAGACGACGGTGCTGTTGTCACTGGTAGAGTTTAGAGTCTTCAAGACTACGGTGATCATCAGTTGATTCTAGATGATTCCTTTCGTCTACACAGTAGGCTTCTTCAGGCAGATACAAAGGGAACGATATATCGTTCCAGACCCTGGAGCTGAAGTTTTCTCCAAGCTGAGGGACTGATCACCTCAAATACTTTTTCTCCATCACCTCTGTTGCTTTACTACTGCTTCCTTAGTATTTGACTGAAGCAGCCTACCGTGTAGGCGAAACGTTTCATCAATAAGATACCTAACTGTTGCACATGTATCTTAATCATCAACCTGCTCCCAGGCTCAGGGACTGACTACTTCGTCTTCCACTGTTTTCTGGCCTGGAATTTTACGACTCACTTGACATAAGTTCAAACCCCACCCGTACCGTGTTTTCTTCTGTATACATTTCTACAGTTATCAGATCATGTCCTAATATTGATGAAAGAACTGCACGATACCCAGATGTTGCCCCTGTCTCTAATTCACCCTCGTTGACCTTTACAAGGTCAGTGAAGAAGTGAAGGTCAATTAAGACGTGAAGGTCAACGAAGACTTTAAACGAGGAAGTTGAGGGAGCAAACGAGAGAGGTGAGGTGACAACCCAGCCAAAATAGTGATCTTTTTTCTATCATGGGAGGTGGAAGACGGGAGGAAGGGGGGGGAAGGAAGTAGAAGAGAAGAGAAGAGAAAAAGAATACGAAAGAATTAATATTACTATATTAACGAGGAAGAGCTAAACCTCATATCCTTCAGGCGGTGTTGGGGGTCCAACACCGCCTGAAGGATATGGGGAAGAGGGGAGGGTTATGGGAACGTAAGAACATAAGAATTGAAGAGCACTGCAGAAGGCCTACTGGCTCATACTAGGCAGGTCCTTATCCAAACGACCTCTACCCAAAGCAACCCTTCAGATATCGATGCAAGACACATGTAGCTCCAAATTCTTGAATCCAGAGCCCTTCCCTGACATCAAGTCTCCCTCTCTTCCCCTTGAAACAAGGAAGGGGAGACAAGGATGGTGTAGGAGTGACCCATGAAGGTCAGAGTGACCTTTTATGACACCTGTCACACTGAGGATGTCAGTGTCTCAGTCTGGGCTACACAGTGTTGAGGTGGGAAGTTGGTTTAGAAAGACACGTAAGCAAACACTATAACATATTTATTAGAAAACGTTTCGGTCCTGGGACCTTGATCACTTCTAACATACAGAGGTAGAAAGACATTATATATATATAGGCGGAGAGTGAGATGTGTCTTTCTACCTCTGTATGTTAGAAGTGATCAAGGTCCCAGGACCGAAACGTTTTCTAATAAATATGTTATAGTGTTTGCTTACGTGTCTTTCTAAACCAACTTGTCGGTATTTATTACCAAGGTTTATACCAGGTGGGAAGTAAACGGAAGAAGAAAAAGTGGAATTAATTTACTCTCTCTCTCTCTCTCTCTCTCTCTCTCTCTCTCTCTCTCTCTCTCTCTCTCTCTCTCTCTCTCTCTCTCTCTCTCTCTCTCTCTCTCCCGCTCTCTCAACGTAATTACAAAAGTGAACTTCCTTACATACTCTTTACCTAAACTTATTTATATTAATGTCGTGCTGAATAGGTAAAACTTGCGATTTTGGCTTAAATAGCAACGCTCTTATTGCCGAATAAGGCAAGCGAGAATTTGTGTATGCAATAATTTCGCAAAAATCATTCTGAAATTAACGAAAAAAATATATTTCATTGTGTTTATTTATTATTAAATTATTGTAAACTTATCTAAAATATATTTAGTTGAATTAGACTAAGTTAAATTGCGCTTGTTATGATAAAGTTAGGTAAGTTTTCTAAGGTTCTTTTGGTACAAAATTATTAATTTTTACATTAACATAAATGAAAAAATCTTTAAATATATAAGAGAAAATTTTAGAACGGACTTAATTTTGAACGAGTTCTTGCTAATTGATCAATTTTACCTATTCTGCACGACATTAACATCTCCGAGGCTATGGGTCCCCACGGTCTACGTTAGCAGCGGAACACCTACGTCTACGTTATTTACATTAAAAGACCAACTTTAATAAAAGAAAACTCCTTTATGTCGGCAACGAGCTTATTTTAGTGGTGAGTGATGAACGGGGCTCACTGTGACACGGAGGTGTCAAACTCCTGACACGGAGGTGTCAAACGCTCGGACACGGAGGTGTCAAATACGCCACGCTGATGTAAACAAGTGTGACGCCTGGTAAGTCCTCCACATTTGTAACCCCTGGACGTCGGCGTCACCTGCCGCGTCCGGTCATTGTTTACCACCTCGCTTCAATGCGCGCACCCACCACCAGCCTGCAGTACCACCCATGCAGGTTTAGTGCACCCCCGTTTGGAATGTAATGATTATGATGATAATTTCAACCTCCCCTCCGCACAAGGTGAACGATACTTGTGTGTGATCAGCCGCCACACACACACCTTGGTCCTGGAGTTTTATGACTATGGTCGCGGGTTCTATCCCCACCCGGGGTATGGCTTGCTTGGTCCTCCGGTTCGGTTCATAATGCCCGTTTATTTTATGTCAACTTTGTCTAAATTTACAGTAATTTACATCAAATCTACAAATCGGCTATAATATCACCCGCCTTCTTTCCTCTCCAATATATATATATATATATATATATATATATATATATATATATATATATATATATATATATATATATATATATATATATATATATATATATGGTGGAGTATTTAAGGTATATCCTATAATGGGGATTAATACTGAAGGATGAATGTGACTGGAATAAATGTATTGTGGCCGGAATTACTCTGTCATGTAACCAACACCAGAGAGAAGGTCAGAGGAACAGCAGCGGGGATTGACCCTGACAGCCCTGGTCGATAGGTCCCGTAGGTACCAGCAACAGGAGGTTGACCCTGACAGCCCTGGTCGACAGGTCCCGCAGGTTCCAGCAACAGGAGGTTAACACTGACAGCGCTGGTCATCAGGTACCTACAAGAACCACCGTCACTTCCTCCACTGTCTAGTTCCTACTGGACTTCCTTTACATAAGTGTGTCTGCAACCATCAGCAAGCAACACGCAGGTAGCCGTCTGGATAAAAAAAAAACCTCTCAGCTAACGTCAGCTAACGCGTTAAAAAATAAATAAGAGGAAAGAGGTGAGGGTCGTGAAGAGAGAGAGAGAGAGAGAGAGAGAGAGAGAGAGAGAGAGAGAGAGAGAGAGAGAGAGAGAGAGAGAGAGAGAGAGAATTTGAAATTGAAGGTGGGAGAAGCAGGTTTGAGGTACGTAAATTGTTCTGCCGTTCTTCAGGACAAGTGTACAGTAATGGGTGCTGACGAGTTTACAGTAGTGGGTGCTGACGAGTGTACAGTGGTGGGTGCTGACGAGTGTACAGTGGTGGATGATGACGAGTGTACAGTGGTGGATGATGACGAGTGTACAGTGGTGGATGATGACGAGTGTACAGTGGTGGATGATGACGAGTGTACAGTGGTGGATGATGACGAGTGTACAGTGGTGGATGATGACGAGTCTACAGTGGTGGATGATGACGAGTGTACAGTGGTGGATGATGACGAGTGTACAGTGGTGGATGATGACGAGTGTACAGTGGTGGGAGATGACGAGTGTACAGTGGTGGATGATGACGAGTGTACAGTGGTGGGTGATGAGTGTACAGTGGTGGATGATGACGACTGTACAGTGGTGGATGATGACGAGTGTACAGTGGTGGATGATGACGAGTGTACAGTGGTGGGTGATGACGAGTGTACAGTGGTGGATGACGAGTGTACAGTGGTGGATGATGACGAGTGTACAGTGGTGGATGACGAGTGTACAGTGGTGGATGATGACGAGTGTACAGTGGTGGATGACGAGTGTACAGTGGTGGATGATGACGAGTGTACAGTGGTGGATGACGAGTGTACAGTGGTGGATGATGACGAGTGTACAGTGGTGGATGATGACGAGTGTACAGTGGTGGATGATGACGAGTGTACAGTGGTGGGTGATGATGAGTGTACAGTGGTGGATGATGACGAGTGTACAGTGGTGGATGACGAGTGTACAGTGGTGGATGATGACGAGTGTACAGTGGTGGATGACGAGTGTACAGTGGTGGATGATGACGAGTGTACAGTGGTGGATGATGACGAGTGTACAGTGGTGGATGATGACGAGTGTACAGTGGTGGATGATGACGAGTGTACAGTGGTGGATGACGAGTGTACAGTGGTGGATGATGACGAGTGTACAGTGGTGGATGATGACGAGTGTACAGTGGTGGATGACGAGTGTACAGTGGTGGATGATGACGAGTGTACAGTGGTGGATGACGAGTGTACAGTGGTGGATGATGACGAGTGTACAGTGGTGGATGACGAGTGTACAGTGGTGGATGATGACGAGTGTACAGTGGTGGATGACGAGTGTACAGTGGTGGATGATGACGAGTGTACAGTGGTGGATGATGACGAGTGTACAGTGGTGGGTGATGATGAGTGTACAGTGGTGGATGACGAGTGTACAGTGGTGGATGATGACGAGTGTACAGTGGTGGGTGATGACGAGTGTACAGTGGTGGATGATGACGAGTGTACAGTGGTGGATGATGACGAGTGTACAGTGGTGGATGATGACGAGTGTACAGTGGTGGATGATGACGAGTGTACAGTGGTGGGTGATGATGAGTGTACAGTGGTGGATGATGAGTGTACAGTGATGGGTGATGATGAGTGTACAGTTGTGGGTGATGACGAGTGTACAGTGGTGGATGATGAGTGTACAGTGGTGGATGATGACGAGTGTACAGTGGTGGATGATGACGAGTGTACAGTGGTGGATGATGACGAGTGTACAGTGGTGGGTGATGACGAGTGTACAGTGGTGGGTGATGACGAGTGTACAGTGGTGGGTGATGACGAGTGTACAGTGGTGGGTGATGACGAGTGTATAGTGGTGGATGATGACGAGTGTACAGTGGTGGGTGATGATGAGTGTACAGTGGTGGGTGATGATGAATGTACAGTGGTGGGTGATGACGAGTGTACAGTGGTGGGTGATGACGAGTGTACAGTGGTGGGTGATGATGAATGTACAGTGGTGGATGATGACGAGTGTACAGTGGTGGGTGATGACGAGTGTACAGTGGTGGGTGATGAGTGTACAGTGGTGGGTGATGACGATTGTACAGTGGTGGGTGATGAGTGTACAGTGGTGGGTGATGATGAGTGTACAGTGATGGGTGATGACGAGTGTACAGTGGTGGATGACGAGTGTACAGTGGTGGATGATGACGAGTGTACAGTGGTGGATGACGAGTGTACAGTGGTGGATGATGACGAGTGTACAGTGGTGGATGACGAGTGTACAGTGGTGGATGACGAGTGTACAGTGGTGGATGATGACGAGTGTACAGTGGTGGATGATGACGAGTGTACAGTGGTGGATGATGACGAGTGTACAGTGGTGGGTGATGACGAGTGTACAGAGGTGGGTGATGACGAGTGTACAGTGGTGGGTGATGACGAGTGTACAGTGGTGGATGACGAGTGTACAGTGGTGGATGATGACGAGTGTACAGTGGTGGATGATGACGAGTGTACAGTGGTGGATGACGAGTGTACAGTGGTGGATGATGACGAGTGTACAGTGGTGGATGATGACGAGTGTACAGTGGTGGGTGATGACGAGTGTACAGTGGTGGGTGATGACGAGTGTACAGTGGTGGGTGATGACGAGTGTACAGTGGTGGATGATGACGAGTGTACAGTGGTGGATGACGAGTGTACAGTGGTGGGTGATGACGAGTGTACAGTGGTGGATGATGACGAGTGTACAGTGGTGGGTGATGACGAGTGTACAGTGGTGGGTGATAAGTGTACAGTGGTGGGTGATGACGAGTGTACAGTGGTGGGTGATAAGTGTACAGTGGTGGGTGATGAGTGTACAGTGGTGGGTGATGACGAGTGTACAGCGGTGGGTGATGACGAGTGTACAGTGGTGGGTGATGACGAGTGTACAGTGGTGGGTGATGACGAGTGTACAGTGGTGGGTGATAAGTGTACAGTGGTGGGTGATGACGAGTGTACAGTGGATGATGACGAGTGTACAGTGGTGGGTGATGACGAGTGTACAGTGGTGGGTGATAAGTGTACAGTGGTGGGTGATGACGAGTGTACAGTGGTGGGTGATGACGAGTGTACAGTGGTGGGTGATGACGAGTGTACAGTGGTGGGTGATAAGTGTACAGTGGTGGGTGATAAGTGTACAGTAGTGGGTGATGACGAGTGTACAGTGGTGGGTGATGACGAGTGTACAGTGGTGGGTGATGACGAGTGTACAGTGGTGGGTGATAAGTGTACAGTGGTGGGTGATGACGAGTGTACAGTGGTGGGTGATGACGAGTGAACAGTGGTGGGTGATGACGAGTGTACAGTGGTGGGTGATAAGTGTACAGTGGTGGGTGATGACGAGTGTACAGTGGTGGGTGATAAGTGTACAGTGGTGGGTGATGACGAGTGTACAGTGGTGGGTGATGACGAGTGTACAGTGGTGGGTGATGACGAGTGTACAGTGATGGGTGATGACGAGGGTACAGTGGTGGGTGATGACGAGTGTACAGTGGTGGGTGATTACGAGTGTACATTGGTGTGTGATGAGTGCTCAGTGGTGGGTGATGACGAGTGTACAGTGGTGGGTGATGACGAGTGTACATTGGTGTGTGATGAGTGCTCAGTGGAGGGTGGTGACGAGTGTACAGTGGTGGATGATGACGAGTGTACAGTGGTGGATGATGACGAGTGTACAGTGGTGGATGATGACGAGTGTATAGTGGTGGGTGATGACGAGTGTACAGTGGTGGATGACGAGTGTACAGTGGTGGGTGATGACGAGTGTACAGTGGTGGATGATGACGAGTGTACAGTGGTGGATGATGACGAGTGTACAGTGGTGGGTGATAAGTGTACAGTGGTGGGTGATGACGAGTGTACAGTGGTGGGTGATGACGAGTGTACAGTGGTGGGTGATGACGAGTGTACAGTGGTGGGTGATGACGAGTGTACAGTGATGGGTGATGACGAGTGTACAGTGGTGGATGATGACGAGTGTACAGTGGTGGGTGATGAGTGCTCAGTGGTGGGTGATGACGAGTGTACAATGGTGGGTGATGACGAGTGTACAGTGGTGGATGATGACGAGTGTACAGTGGTGGATGATGACGAGTGTACAGTGGTGGATGATGACGAGTGTACAGTGGTGGGTGATAAGTGTACAGTGGTGGGTGATGAGTGTACAGTGGTGGGTGATGACGAGTGTACAGTGATGGGTGATGAGTGTGCAGTGGTGGATGATGACGAGTGTACAGTGGTGGGTGATGAGTGCTCAGTGGTGGGTGATGACGAGTGTACAGTGGTGGGTGATGACGAGTGTACAGTGGTGGGTGATGACGAGTGTACAGTGGTGGGTGATGAGTGCTCAGTGGTGGGTGATGACGAGTGTACAGTGGTTGTGATGACGAGTGTACAGTGGTTGTGATGACGAGTGTACAGTGGTGGGTGATGACGAGTGTACAGTGGTGGGTGATGACGAGTGTACAGTGGTGGGTGATGACGCGTGTACAGTGGTTGTGATGACGAGTGTACAGTGGTGGGTGATGACGAGTGTACAGTGGTGGGTGATGACGAGTGTACAGTGGTGGGTGATGACGAGTGTACAGTGGTGGGTGATGACGAGTGTACAGTGGTGGGTGATGACGAGTGTACAGTTTTGGATGATGACGAGTGTACAGTGGTGGATGATGAGTGCTCAGTGGTGGGTGATGACGAGTGTACAGTGGTGGGTGATAAGTGTACAGTGGTGGGTGATGAGTGCTCAGTGGTGGGTGATGACGAGTGTACAGTGGTGGGTGATGACGAGTGTACAGTGGTGGGTGATGAGTGTACAGTGGTGGGTGATGACGAGTGTACAGTGATGGGTGATGACGAGTGTACAGTGGTGGGTGATGAGTGTACAGTGGTGGGTGATGAGTGCTCAGTGGTGGGTGATAACGAGTGTACAGTGGTGGGTGATGACGAGTGTACAGTGGTGGGTGATAACGAGTGTACAGTGGTGGGTGATGAGTGCTCAGTGGTGGGTGATGACGAGTGTACAGTGGTGGGTGATGACGAGTGTACAGTGGTGGGTGATGAGTGCTCAGTGGTGGGTGATGACGAGTGTACAGTGGTGGGTGATGACGAGTGTACAGTGGTGGGTGATGACGAGTGTACAGTGGTGGGTGATGACGAGTGTACAGTGGTGGGTGATGAGTGCTCAGTGGTGGGTGATGAGTGTACAGTGGTGGGTGATGACGAGTGTACAGTGGTGGGTGATGACGAGTGTACAGTGATGGGTGATGACGAGTGTACAGTGGTGGGTGATGACGAGTGTACAGTGGTGGGTGATGACGAGTGTACAGTGGTGGGTGATGAGTGCTCAGTGGTGCGTGATGACGAATGTACAGTGGTGGGCGATGACGAGTGTACAGTGGTGGGTGATGACGAGTGTACAGTGGTGGGTGATGACGAGTGTACAGTGGTGGGTGATGACGAGTGTACAGTGGTGGGTGATGAGTGTACAGTGGTGGGTGATGAGTGCTCAGTGGTGGGTGATGACGAGTGTACAGTGGTGGGTGATGACGAGTGTACAGTGGTGGGTGATGACGAGTGTACAGTGGTGGGTGATGACGAGTGTACAGTGGTGGGTGATGACGAGTGTACAGTGGTGGGTGATGACAGTGGTGGGTGATGAGTGCTACAGTCTACCGTGGTGGGTGATGAGTGCTCAGTGGTGGGTGATGACGAGTGTACAGTGGTGGGTGATGACGAGTGTACAGTGGTGGGTGATGACGAGTGTACAGTGGTGGGTGATGACGAGTGTACAGTGATGGGTGATGACGAGTGTACAGTGGTGGGTGATGACAAGTGTAGAGTGGTGGGTGATGACGAGTGTACAGTGGTGGGTGATGAGTGCTCAGTGGTGGGTGATGACGAGTGTACAGTGGTGGGTGATGACGAGTGTACAGTGGTGGGTGATGACGAGTGTACAGTGGTGGGTGATGACGAGTGTACAGTGGTGGGTGATGACGAGTGTACAGTGGTGGGTGATGAGTGCTCAGTGGTGGGTGATGACGAGTGTACAGTGGTGGGTGATGACGAGTGTACAGTGGTGGGTGACGACGAGTGTACAGTGGTGGGTGATGACGAGTGTACAGTGATTGGTGATGACGAGTGTACAGTGGTGGGTGATGACGAGTGTACAGTGGTGGGTGATGACGAGTGTACAGTGGTGGGTGATGATGAATGTACAGTGGTGGATGATGACGAGTGTACAGTGGTGGGTGATGACGAGTGTACAGTGGTGGGTGATGACGAGTGTACAGTGGTGGGTGATGACGAGTGTACAGTGATGGGTGATGACGAGTGTACAGTGGTGGGTGATGACGAGTGTACAGTGGTGGGTGATGACGAGTGTACAGTGGTGGGTGATGATGAGTGTACAGTGATGGGTGATGACGAGTGTACAGTGGTGGGTGATGACGAGTGTACAGTGGTGGGTGATGATGAATGTACAGTGGTGGATGATGACGAGTGTACAGTGGTGGGTGATGAGTGTACAGTGGTGGATGATGACGAGTGTACAGTGGTGGGTGATGACGAGTGTACAGTGGTGGATGACGAGTGTACAGTGGTGGATGATGACGAGTGTACAGTGGTGGGTGATGACGAGTGTACAGTGGTGGGTGATGACGAGTGTACAGTGGTGGGTGATGACGAGTGTACAGTGATGGGTGATGACGAGTGTACAGTGGTGGGTGATGACGAGTGTACAGTGGTGGGTGATGACGAGTGTACAGTGGTGGGTGATGACGAGTGTACAGTGGTGGGTGATGACGAGTGTACAGTGGTGGGTGATGACGAGTGTACAGTGGTGGGTGATGTCGAGTGTACAGAGGTGGGTGATCATGGGTGTACAGTGGTGGGTGATGAGTGTACAGTGGTGGGTGATGACGAGTGTACAGTGGTGGATGATGATGAGTGTACAGTGGTTGGTGATGATGAATGTACAGTGGTGGGTGATAATGAGTGTACAGTGGTGGGTGATGACGAGTGTACAGTGGTGGGTGATGATGAGTGTACAGTGGTGGGTGATGAGTGTACGGTGGTGGGTGATGAGTGTACAGTGGTGGGTGATGACGAGTGTACATTAGTGGGTGATGATGAATGTGCAGTGGTGGGTGATAATGAGTGTACAGTGGTGGGTGATGACGAGTGTACAGTGGTGGGTGATAAGTGTACGGTGGTGGGTGATGAGTGTCCAGTGGTGGGTGATGACGAGTGTACATTGGTGGGTGATGATGAATGTGCAGTGGTGGGTGATAATGAGTGTACAGTGGTGGGTGATGACGAGTGTACAGTGGTGGGTGATGATGAGTGTACAGTGGTGGGTGATGAGTGTACGGTGGTGGGTGATGAGTGTACAGTGGTGGGTGATGACGAGTGTACAGTGGTTGGTGATTACGAGTGTACAGTGGTGGGTGATAATGAGTGTACAGTGGTGGGTGATGTGTGTACAGTGGTGGGTGATGAGTGTACGGTGGTGGGTGATGTGTGTACAGTGGTGGGTTATGACGAGTGTACAGTGGTGGGTGATGAGTGTACGGTGGTGGGTGATGAGTGTACAGTGGTGGGTGATGATGAGTTTACAGTGGTGGGTGATGAGTGTACGGTGGAGGGTGATGAGTGTACAGTGGTGGGTGATGAGTGTACAGTGGTGGGTGATGAGTGTACAGCGGTGTGTGACGAGTGTACAGTGGTGGGTGATGAGTGTACAGTGGTGGGTGACGAGTGTACAGTGGTTGGTTATCAGTGTACAGTGGTGGGTGAGGATGAGTGTTCAGTGGTGGGTGATGAGTGTGCAGTGGTGGGTGATGAGTGTACAGTGATGGGTGAGGAGTGTACAGTGGTGGGTGATGAGTGTACAGTGGTGGGTGATGAGTGTACAGTGGTGAGTGATGAGTGTACAGTGGTGGGTGATGAGTGTACAGTTGTGAGTGATGAGTGTACAGTGGTTGGTGATGAGTGTACAGTGGTGAGTGATGAGTGAACAGTTGTGAGTGATGAGTGTACAGTGGTGAGTGATGAGTGTACAGTGGTGGGTGATGAGTGTACAGTGGTGGGTGATGAGTGTACAGTGGTGGGTGATGAGTGTACAGTGGTGAGTGATGAGTGTACAGTGGTGAGTGATTAGTGTACAGTGGTGAGTGATGAGTGTACAGTGGTGAGTGATTAGTGTACAGTGGTGAGTGATGAGTGTGCAGTGGTGAGTGATGAGTGTACAGTGGTGAGTGATGAGTGTACAGTGGTGAGTGATTAGTGTACAGTGGTGAGTGATGAGTGTATGAGTGTACAGTGGTGAGTGATGATTAGTGTACAGTGGTGAGTGATGAGTGTACAGTGGTGAGTGATGAGTGTACAGTGGTGGGTGATGAGTGTACAGTGGTGAGTGATGAGTGTACAGTGGTGAGAGTGTACAGTGGTGGGTGATGAGTGTACAGTGGTGGGTGATGAGTGTACAGTGGTGAGTGATGGTGGGTGAGAGTGTACAGTGGTGGGTGATGAGTGTACAGTGGTGAGTGATGAGTGTACAGTGGTGGGTGATGGTTGGTGAGTGTACAGTGGTGGGTGATGAGTGTACAGTGGTGAGTGATGAGTGTACAGTGGTGAGTGATGAGTGTACAGTGGTGGGTGATGAGTGTACAGTGGTGAGTGATGAGTGTACAGTGGTGAGTGATTAGTGTAAAGTGGTGAGTGATGAGTGTACAGTGGTGAGTGATGAGTGTACAGTGGTGAGTGATGAGTGTACAGTGGTGAGTGATTAGTGTAAAGTGGTGAGTGATGAGTGTACAGTGGTGAGTGATGTGTAGTGGTACAGTGGTGAGTGATGACAGTGGTGAGTGATGTGTATGAGTGTACAGTGGTGGGTGATGAGTGTACAGTGGTGATGTGATGAGTGTACAGTGGTGTATGGTGATGAGTGTACAGTGGTGGGTGATGAGTGTACAGTGGTGGGTGATGTGATGAGTGTACAGTGGTGAGTGATGAGTGTACAGTGGTGAGTGATGAGTGTACAGTGGTGAGTGATGAGTGTACAGTGGTGCGTGATGAGTGTAGTGTATGAGTGTACAGTGGTGGGTGATGAGTGTACAGTGGTGGGTGAGTGACAGTGAGTGTACAGTGGTGAGTGATGAGTGTACAGTGGTGAGTGATGAGTGTATGAGTGTACAGTGGTGAGTGTGATGAGTGTACAGTGGTGAGTGTACAGTGGTGAGTGATGAGTGTACAGTGGTGGGTGATGAGTGTACAGTGGTGAGTGATGAGTGTACAGTGGTGAGTGATGAGTGTACAGTGGTGGGTGATGAGTGTACAGTGGTGGGTGATGAGTGTACAGTGGTGAGTGATGAGTGTACAGTGGTGAGTGATGAGTGTAGAGTGGTGAGTGATGAGTGTATGATTGTACAGTGGTGAGTGATGAGTGTACAGTGGTGAGTGATGAGTGTACAGTGGTGAGTGATGAGTGTACAGTGGTGAGTGTACAGTGGTGATGTGATGAGTGTACAGTGGTGAGTGATGAGTGTACAGTGGTGAGTGATGAGTGCACAGTGGTGAGTGATGAGTGTACAGTGGTGAGTGATGAGTGTACGGTGGTGGGTGATGAGTGTACAGTGGTGGGTGATGACGAGTGTACAGTGGTTGGTGATTACGAGTGTACAGAGGTGGGTGATAATGATTGTACAGTGGTGGGTGATGTGTGTACAGTGGTGGGTGATGAGTGTACGGTGGTGGGTGATGTGTGTACAGTGGTGGGTTATGACGAGTGTACAGTGGTGGGTGATGAGTGTACGGTGGTGGGTGATGAGTGTACAGTGGTGGGTGATGACGAGTGTACATTGGTGGGTGATGATGAATGTGCAGTGGTGGGTGATAATGAGTGTACAGTGGTGGGTGATGACGAGTGTACAGTGGTGGGTGATGATGAGTGTACAGTGGTGGGTGATGAGTGTACGGTGGTGGGTGATGAGTGTACAGTGGTGAGTGATGACGAGTGTACAGTGGTTGGTGATTACGAGTGTACAGTGGTGGGTGATAATGAGTGTACAGTGGTGGGTGATGTGTGTACAGTGGTGGGTGATGAGTGTACGGTGGTGGGTGATGTGTGTACAGTGGTGGGTTATGACGAGTGTACAGTGGTGGGTGATGAGTGTACGGTGGTGGGTGATGAGTGTACAGTGGTGAGTGATGATGAGTTTACAGTGGTGGGTGATGAGTGTACGGTGGAGGGTGATGAGTGTACAGTGGTGGGTGATGAGTGTACAGTGGTGGGTGATGAGTGTACAGCGGTGTGTGACGAGTGTACAGTGGTGGGTGATGAGTGTACAGTGGTGGGTGACGAGTGTACAGTGGTTGGTTATGAGTGTACAGTGGTGGGTGAGGATGAGTGTTCAGTGGTGGGTGATGAGTGTGCAGTGGTGGGTGATGAGTGTACAGTGATGGGTGATGAGTGTACAGTGGTGGGTGATGAGTGTACAGTGGTGGGTGATGAGTGTACAGTGGTGGGTGATGAGTGTACAGTGGTGGGTGATGAGTGTACAGTTGTGAGTGATGAGTGTACAGTGGTTGGTGATGAGTGTACAGTGGTGAGTGATGAGTGTACAGTTGTGAGTGATGAGTGTACAGTGGTGAGTGATGAGTGTACAGTGGTGGGTGATGAGTGTACAGTGGTGGGTGATGAGTGTACAGTGGTGGGTGATGAGTGTACAGTGGTGAGTGATGAGTGTACAGTGGTGAGTGATTAGTGTACAGTGGTGAGTGATGAGTGTACAGTGGTGAGTGATTAGTGTACAGTGGTGAGTGATGAGTGTGCAGTGGTGAGTGATGAGTGTACAGTGGTGAGTGATGAGTGTACAGTGGTGAGTGATTAGTGTACAGTGGTGAGTGATGAGTGTACAGTGGTGAGTGATTAGTGTACAGTGGTGGGTGATGAGTGTACAGTGGTGAGTGATGAGTGTACAGTGGTGAGTGATGAGTGTACAGTGGTGAGTGATGAGTGTACAGTGGTGAGTGATGAGTGTACAGTGGTGGGTGATGAGTGTACAGTGGTGAGTGATGAGTGTACAGTGGTGGGTGATGAGTGTACAGTGGTGGGTGATGAGTGTACAGTGGTGGGTGATGAGTGTACAGTGGTGAGTGATGAGTGTACAGTGGTGAGTGATTAGTGTACAGTGGTGAGTGATGAGTGTACAGTGGTGAGTGATTAGTGTACAGTGGTGAGTGATGAGTGTACAGTGGTGGGTGATGAGTGTACAGTGTTGGGTGATGAGTGTACAGTGGTGAGTGATGAGTGTACAGTGGTGAGTGATGAGTGTACAGTGGTGGGTGATGAGTGTACAGTGGTTGGTGATGAGTGTACAGTGGTGGGTGATGAGTGTACAGTGGTGGGTGATGAGTGTACAGTGGTGAGTGATGAGTGTACAGTGGTGAGTGATTAGTGTAAAGTGGTGAGTGATGAGTGTACAGTGGTGAGTGATGAGTGTACAGTGATAGGTGATGAGTGTACAGTGGTGGGTGATGAGTGTACAGTTGCGAGTGATGAGTGTACAGTGGTGAGTGATGAGTGTACAGTGGTGAGTGATGAGTGTATGGTGGTGGGTGATGAGTGTACAGTGGTGGGTGATGAGTGTACAGTGGTGAGTGATGAGTGTACAGTGGTGAGTGATGAGTGTACAGTGGTG